>NW_017731420.1:57418-95144 GCF_001890085.2 Hipposideros armiger | reverse complement strand
TTTTAAATGCTCCTCAACCCTAGTTGAGCTGAAGCCATGGTGACTCACAACAATCTAAAAAGAGATTGTTCTGCCAAACAGTCATCCATGGATAGTTCTCTGCCCTCAGTCCTCCAGTAACTTCTGGCCAACAAGTGACTGAGGAAAATGTGGGTCTCTTGGCTGAAGGAAAAGGCTAAGATGCAGACTGCAGAACACATTCACTTTGTAGCTGACTTGAGCTCTGCATTTGAAAGCAGTGGCCTTCAAAACCAAAACTGGAACTCCAGTTGGAGCTAAGAGAGCAGTGGGTGTGGAATGCAGTTTAAGAAAGGCTGGAATCACTTGGGGTTCTTGGTGGTGATGCTGAATGTTCCAGAATGATTGACTGCTAAATGTTTACCAAAGTTAAGTCTGGGGCCTAGATAGTCGGTGAAAGGGAAATAATGGGGGTTTATAGAGTATGGCAGCTAAGACTTGGCATCAGGAATATCTGGTTCGTATGCAAACTCTTCAGTGTGTGCCACCTTAGTAAGTTGTTTGCCTTTGCTAAGCTCCAGTTTTTTTATTTATAAAATAGAGACAAAAGTTCTGAATTAGGTAGAAGTCATAAAAAACAAGACTCAAATTAACAGAATAAAAAGATAATAAAAATTGCTAGTGTGAAGAACTGAAAAGCCCAGGGGCGACCTGAGCCTCAGATAGGGCTTGATGCAGGGGCTCAGATGATGTCTTTCTCTACTTCTCAGCTTTTCTTTCCTCTGTATTAAATTTATTTTCAGGCAGGTTCTTCCCTCCTAGTGGCAAGTTGGCTACTTGATGCTCTAGAGCCTAGACCTACAAATCTTACTTTTTCAGCAACCCCAAGGAAGAAAAACAGTGTTTCTTCCTTGCCAGTTCCAAAAAAAAGTCCTGAGTTGACTCTTGGTGCATTAGGCCGTACACACACTATAGGCAACTGCTAAGAACTGGCTCACTGCCCAGCCCCGGAGCCTGGAATAGGGTCAGCCCCACCCAAGCTGCAAGGACTAACACTAGGGAAGGGATGATTTTTTTCCAAATGAAACAAAATCGTGGCGCCAGTTCCAGAGGAAGCAGGGATGGATGCTGGGCAGGCAAAAACAATAGGTGCCCACTGAACAGCAGTCCATTTCCGGGTCATCCTTGTTAACAAGGAAGTGGGAGGGGCAAGAAGAAAAAAACCCCTGCTATTTATGAGGATCAAGTGCCAACAACTCCCTACCTTGCCTTTATAGTATGACTGTCTGTATGCTATAGAAATTTGGCTGCAACTTGAATGTGACATAGAACCTACATTGCTTTAGGCTCTCAAGGCATCAAGCCTTGTTTTTATTGTTGTTGTTGTTATGCTCTCTCGAAGTTTTGGTAGGTTCTCTGCATTTTCTGGTGTGCCTTTTGGCTATACATAAACCAGGCAGTGATTGCTGACTGTGGTCATGTGAGGCTGGGAAGTCCAAAATGTGCAGCTGGCGGCTGCCCCTGCTAGATGAAGGGGCTCCTTCAGGAGGCAGAGGCTCAACGCCTTTGTCTGAAGCTGTTCAGAGCCGGGTGATGAAGGTCGGTGCCTCAGAGCTGCTAGGGGTTGGATGTGCGATTTCCTGGGAGCCATGGGACTTTCCATCTACCTTACAGAGGTTAAGGATGTTTTCAGCCCCCCTTCCCCAGGCCAGTGGCCTTCCCTCCATCCTCCTCATGGCTGCCGCTCTGGGGCTTACATTTCTGTAGCTCCCCCTTGTCTTCTGTTCACAATGGGTCTGTTCCTTTGGGGATAAGATGTTTACAGTTGCCCCTCGGGATGGCACATAGTAGAGGAACACACAGGCAGGTGGCGTCTTCCAGCTCTGGACGGTGCTAGTTAAGGAATGGACATAGGACTGCCACAGAGGTGAAGTCCCTGAGGCTCAGAGAGACGGCAGGGTTTACCTTAGGACACAGAGCAGAACAGAATTAGAATGAACTCCTAACAACGTGGAAAAGACTGTTCACGAGAAATGTTCCACACAAACATCAGTAAGAGAAAGAGGTGGACTCTACCTGGTGGGGGTGGTGGGCTCTGTGCAGTACTTCCCTCTGGGCTGGGCTGTGGTGAGGGGAGGCAAGTGAGGGAAGAGAATTTTACATGAGCTGCTCAAAACGTGGGACTAAGAGCAAAGGAGGCAGGATGTCGAAGGGCACAGGGCTGACCGGTTGGGGAAGTGGAGTCCAGATAATGTCACTCAGGAGTACAAGGGGTGGGCCTGGGAGCCAGCGAGGAAGGTGTTTGCTCCTTCAGCAATCAACAGGAGTCTGGAAGAGATCCCTAGCCTTGGGCCAGAGTGGGGAGGAAAGCTTTGCTCTGAGGATGAGGGTTTGGAGTAGAGGGAGCAGTGACCACTCGGAAAGCGGAGCCCCTCCTGTCCTCAGGCAGGGGACCCAGGGGACTGCACAGTTATCTCGGACCTCTGAATGTCTCTGTTTCCTTCATCTGTGGTCAGACTTTGCTCTGTACTTGAGCCAGCTGTGTGAGGACAGATGTGGGATGATGTGATACTGAGAGAGAATGCGGGGCCAGTGAGGGACGCCTGAGTGTCAGGACTGAGGCCTTCAACAGAGAACGCGCCTTTTCCTCCTTATGCTGAGGTGGTGGTGGGTAGGTGTGAACTGGAGAACCATAAGTGGTATTATAGGACGGTCCCTGTATGCCCTTCAGCCTTCTGGGGGGAGGTCAGCCTGCCTACGGCTAGGGCAGGGTTCGTGTCCTGTTTTCTGCCCTGTGTGAGGGCCATTGTGAGGTCATCCCCCCAGCCTCCATCCCTGCCCCCACACACATTTCTAAATCATAAAGCCCTCCAGGCTCCAGCCCAACCTAGAGGAACTATTTGTTCTCTTAAGCTTTATTCCAATTTCCATAGCACAGAAGGAAAAAAAAAAAGTCCAAAACAAAAATTAAAACCATTTTTAACAACTAGGGATTTTGTTTTGGTTATTTTGGGAAGGGTGTGTATGAGCGGGGTGGGTGGGTCAGGGAGTTCTTCATCCCTGGAGAATCTAAATCAGTGAAAAGTAAATTAAAAATTGGCTCCCAAGATTACACTGAAAAGTCTCAACTCAGAATAAACTCTGAAAGCTACATTTCAGCATGAAAAATGAGGGCTTTCTAATGGAAATTTTGGCAGCTCCTGGCTCTGTGGCCCTGGTCCTTGCAGTGCTGAGCTGCGATGCTGTTTATTTGAAGACGAGGACCCAGCCTGGGAGCGGCTCTTCTTGGGGAGTGTGGTCTTGGCAGCGCCTAGCCACCCTGTGAGCCCCACCCTCGGACAGAGCTCTTGTTCTGGGCTCCATCGCCAAAGGGCTTTTGCTGCAGACCAGTCCAGAGCATCTGCCATGAGCGCCCCTTGCCTTTGAAAGAAGGTGCTTCCACTTTGCTTTCTACCTGCCTCTTTTCAGGGGCGATTTCCTTTCTGCCTTTATGGGAGGGTGTGCCGTTGTGGGTGGAAGGAAGCGGAGTCTTATTCCGTTCTGAGATTTCTGAATATATGTAAGGCTTGCATCTTCCTGTTTTAAAGCCATGCATCATAAAGGGTCCCAGATTTCTATTCTGTCAGTCAGGATCTAAGAGTCGTTTTCACCCCAAGTCTGAGTTGCAGCAGATAATTAGAACGAGGCCTGTGGAAGGCTGTCACAAGGATGGCCTCAATAAATCATGCTTCCTGGTGGACATACCCTTGTGTAGTCTCTCTCTCACACTGGCTCTGGCCTTGGCCAGGTGACTTGTTTTGACCAATGGGACATCAACTAATGTGACACAAACAGAGTATGTGCGTGAGCCTTGGAATTTGCTGAGGGTTGGACTCCTTGAGAATGAAAGACCAAGTGAAAAGAGGGGCCCCACCCTCCCAGCCAACCCTCCTGCTGAATGGAGATTAGGGGAAGCCAGCAGCGCCTCCTGGCTGTCCCACAGAATCAAGAGAAATAATCAGTTTGTGTTATTTTGAATTGATGTGAAATTCACATAACATTAAATTAGCCTAAAATAAGTGTGCACTTCAGTGGCATTTACTACATTCATGATGTTGTGCAACCACCACTTCTTTCTAGTTCCAAAACATTTTCATCACCCCAAAAGCAAACCCTGTACCCATTAAACAGTCGCTCCCTATCTCCTCTCCATCTAGCTCCTGGCAACCAACAAGCTGCTTCCTGTCTCTATGGAGACAGACCTTTTGTGACTTCTTTTTTTGTGGTTTCTTTCATTTAGCATAAAGTTTTCCATATTCATCCGCGTTGTAGCTGGTCTCAGCACTTCATTCATTTTTGTACTAAAACAAATAGTTGTACGGGATATTCTTTTCAGCATTATTCGTAATAATATAGCAACAAGGTGAAAACAACCCAAATGTCCATCAGTAGATGAATGGATAAATGGTGGTATGTACATACAGTGGACTATTACTCTCTCATAAATTACTATTATTTTAAGCAATTAGGTGTTGGGATGGTTTGTTATTGTAGTAATAGATAACTGATGGAGTTTTTAAGGTAATTGGAGTAATAACAAGAACTATCAATTCTTACGTGGTGTCTCCATGCCATGTACTGTGTGAAGCACTTCACATGTATTATGCTTTCCTCGCCACAAGAATCCTGTGGTTTAGGTACTAACATTCACCCCGTTTTATAAATGCGAAAACTGAGAGATGAAATAATTTGCCCAATTTAACCCAGACAATCTGATTCCAGAGCTCGAGTCTTCCCTACTCACTGTACAGCTCTAAACCATAGGCCTGCTCTGGAATATAGAAGGGCACAAGCCCACCACAGCCTGTGGCTTTGCTAAGAAAGAGACACCATTCTCAGTGTTCTGGACATTTCATAATGGATATCACTGGTGGAAATAATCAACAGAAATTAAAGCCAGTAGTGTTTAAAATCTATAGAATGTGAAGCCTGACTCAGGAACACTGAACTTTGTAGAGGTAATATCTATAAAGTAAATGTTCAAAAGCAGAAGTTACAATAAAAATATTTAATGTGAACAAAGTGCACTGATTGATGGGTTAAAGCTTTAAAATTTGTATCAGAAAGATTCCAATGTAAATAACTTCTGGGAAATACAGTATGAATGAAAATGGAAAGAATTAGGATTTAACTGGGCAGTTTTAAAAATTGATCAAGGTATTAAATTAACTTAGTGAAGTCTTTGTTCCAGAAAATACTTTCACTACAGAAATCTATCCATGATGATATATTAAGTTGTTGGAAAAGTCATGACACATTTTTGCAATGAAAACCAGAAAAAAATGCCATGACTTTTCTGACAACCCAATAATTGTGGTTTAAGTGGTAGTCTTAGTAGTCTTAGGAGTCGAAATATCTTCTGATTAGAACATCTTTGTGAGTCAAATCATTTTTTATCTTTCATAAGAATTCTTTGAAGAGTATAAAATGGTTTCAAAATGTGAGTGTGGGTCACTCTGGGATGCGGAGACAGATTTCTAAGATCCTTAGGAGAATAAGTGCATTGGGATTTAGACCCTAAGATAGCAGGAGTGCTTATGATGCAAGGTGTGGAGGTGAAGGCTGCCCTGGGGAGTTTGCAATTCACCCCAGTGCAGGGGAGAGTCAAGTTCTGGTGTCCCTCTTGAGACACAGGTTCTCAGCAGGGAGGAGAGTGGCACAGGGAGAAGCCGCATGAGTAAATTTGTGTGGCCCAATATTTAGGGAACTTAATGTAAACGCTCCATAAGAGGAAGCCTTAATTCTTAAAAGAAAAGACGAGCAGCAACTCTTTGGGGTGTGGTCATACCAGGTAACCACAGAACCCAGCACAACAGAAATATGAACCCAGCAGCAATATCTGCCTAGTAGCCAGGATGTGGGAGCAGGAATTACATGGATCAATTAGAAAGGGATTTGGGGCTGGTTGGAGTAGGGCGGGGATGGGGGAGAAGTACAAGGCTGCTTATACATTAGTCCCCGTGTCTAGGCCTATAAGTTTTTCAGGTCTTGTAGAAATATTTATTAGCTACAAATATATATGGAAAAGTTCAAAGTTAAAATGAGTAAATGTATATAAAATATAACATTAGGTCATCTAATAATGGATTATGTATAGATCTCATATATATATATATATATATATATATATATATATATATATATAAATAAAGTTTGGATCATAAAAATGAAACAGTTTAGGGATGACTCGTTAGCTCAGTTGGTTAGAGTATGGTGCTGATAACACCAACGTTGCCGGTTCGATTCCCACGTGGGCCACTGAGAGCTGCGCCCTCCTTAAAAGAGTCAACTATGCCATTGCAGCATGAAAGCAATGTGTAACCAATGACCATGGCTGTTCCCCAATTTAAAAAAAAATGAAACAGCTTATTCACAAACTCAAATTTATGAAAATTAAACATCTTTTCAAAATATTTATAGCAAAACAATATTGAATATATCATATAAATATGTATAAACTATATCTTTCTATCTGTCTGTCCATCTATCCATCCATCCATCCATCCATCCATCCATGAAAGCTGTGGGTGTTTTTATATATTTCACATGATGTAGGGGTGGTCTGTGGCCTATAAAAGTCTTCATGTGACATGAGTGGGGATGGGGATATGACTTGAAGGTGAGGTAAAGTAGTTAGCCTGTTAACAAAATTGGTTGGGGTCTGGAGCTAGTGACCTTGTTAATTAGCCCAAGAGCTTGATTTTTTTTGAGGCTGGTGTGGCCTAGGAAACAAGAGCTGTATATAATATTAGAATTGAGCAGAAAAAAATATTGAGTACACAGGTAACAAATAGAGCTAGATTTTAAGATTAAAAATGTAGATTATAGTTTAATGATGTACTAGGTGCCAAGTGGGCTTAAAAATAAAACCCCCAAACTACATCCCGCCTTTGTGGGAACGGAGCCCTCTGGAGTTGTGCAACATGGTGGCCCTGCCACATCCCTTGGATTCAAAGACATGTGAAAAGCAGACGGAACCATGGGGATTGTTCTTGCATTCCATTCAATGGGCTCCTCCTCAAGATGTAATGGATGTGTAGTCACCAGAGGGAGAAGGAAAGAGAGGTACTTTGGAGAAAGGCTGAGCCCCACACAAACCATCACATCTCCGTTCTTCCTTGTAGGATTGGGGCCTGGAGCCTTGGTGAAGATACAGCTCTCTCTTCCTACAGAAGCTGAACAAGTCTGGGCAGCTGGCCCTGGGCTGAGCAGGCAAATTGAAATGCAGGGTGCATTAATTTGTTAGGAATCCCCAAAGCCCCTTCTTTCACCAGCGATTACTTAATATTTCCTAGAAGCTTTCTTTACAGGGCCTTCTCACTCATGAACACATCCAGAAACTTACTGCCTTTGTTTTTCAGGGGGAGACAGTGTAAGGGCTATTTCAGTAGATCCTTGCTCTCCAAGCACTGCACACTGTCACTGTTCATCCTGTTGAATGCTGGCAGGTTGGCCTCTGGAGAAAACAATTAATTAGTACAACTCCACTTGTGGAGAGAACTAGAAAGTTCTCTGGATTCCCGGCCTCAGTGCTGGTTCCCCTAAAACAGGAAACTCTCCCCTTCATGCTCTTCCTTACTAAGGAAATAACTTCCCTGATGGATACTGAGAAATGGATCCTTCACAAGCACCACCCTCCTCAAATTCAAGGAGAGTTTGACGGAATGCATTTGACCAGTGTGTTCCTATGGACAATGTTGCAGTCAGTTGTTGAGCATGGGTGGGAATTTGAATAAAAGGTCTTCATCCTCTTCATTCTTGCACAGGTGACTGTTCCAGCCTATGCTAACCTCACCCGTCCCTCCGCCTCTGTTTCTGATTTAGAATCCTAGAATATTGGTCTGACAAGAACATGGAATTGTCTTATCTAACCTCTCATTCTTCTCCCCCTTGGAGAAACAAGGCCTGGATAGATGAATAAAATAGCCAATAGTTATTCAGCTTAGCATCACAGCTGTGGCCAAGTTCAGTTCATTGAAGGCAGGCCCATTCCCACTAGGGCTTCAGGACTTGTGTCCCTTGTTTTTCACCTAAAGGAACAAGGCCAAAGACCCTTTGATAACACACTTGGTGAACCCTCGTCTCCTATTTGGAGATGTTTGAGAATGAATTATATTCCAACCTCAGGGATACACATTGACTAGGGCCAGACTCCATTGGATGCACAAGCCTAGCTCCATGAACCAAATATGATGCTGAAAGTTGTATATAACTTTTTGTTAACAGTTGCATTTTATTAGCACTAAGACAGCTGGCAATTTTGAGGAAATGTAAAGGAATCCATTTGTGAAGTAAGTTAGCATTTCTTAACTTTGCCTTTATGATAAAGGTGGGTTTTCACAATCCTGAGAATCTGTATGTTTGGATAGCATATGAAACCTTGGATCAAGGAACTTCTTTGTGTCTGTCTTACCAATAACATGATATTGATATTCCTCATCATCCCCCGACAGGACAGTTATGAGGTCATAGCTCACCAGGCCGTAAAGGAGGTCTTAGTCCTGTTGCCTAGTACCAGTATCACCAGTAGTTTCCATTCTGTCCTTTGCCTGTTGCTAATTTTAGCTAGAAAGCTCCTGTCCTGACACAGGGAGGATAGATTAGAATGTGTGTGACAGGGCCTGGCAGGTGGTTCTCATGTCAGAGGAACTATGAACAGTTAAAAGAAGCCCAAACTGAGGATGCAGCATTCCATTTCAATTTAATCTGTGTATTGAGAATCTACTGTGTACCACATGCAGTATTGTGCCTGGGAAACGGAGAGCTCAGTGACCGGTCCCTGACCTCAAGTGGAGGGGAGGGGCAAGGGTCTCTAAAAGAGGGCCCCGGTCAGAGACCTGTTTGGAGACAGTCAAGAGTGACTTCCTATGGCTCAGTGTGGCCCATTGAGGGCAGAGCCAATTTCCACCAATGTATTTTTGTTGTATTGAGATGATCCCAGCAGAGTTAATCTAATGTGTCCTAAAGAGTAGGGGAGGTAAGACATACTGAAGAAAGGTATAGAAATACATGGTGACTTGAACTGGAATTGTGTCCTGCTGAAGTCAAGACCCTTCTTTTGAGAAATTCTGATCCATCTTTCATTCAGAGAAACTTCTTCCCAGCTTTCCTCCAGCACTTGAAGCTGCAAGTTCTGAACGTGAACTCAGACGTTCATATCCCCACCCTTGGCTCCCACAACACCAGTAACCATGAGAAGTTGCACCTGGCCATGGCAACAGACTAATTTTTAGAGAAGCCAATCTGGAATGCTTACCATGCTTAAAGGGAGCATTGACAGATAAGCAGCCTTCAAGATGCGATTTCCAAACATCCCTCTCTAACGAGGCGTAGCTAACAAAATGTGTATGGTGATTATTTCTTCCACTAGTGCACCCCAAGGTGATGGAATTAGTTGCATGTGAAATGTGCTTTGACAAACCATCCCTGATTATGTAAGCCTTCCACTGTGCTTGAGACCAAGGAGGTGCCACTATTGACTGAAGCTTCTGATCAACTCTTCCTGCAAATGGCAGAATATAGACTGAAGCCATTGTCAGGTCTGCAGTCATGCGCTGTTTCCTGGGACTACAATCAGAGGACCTGCTGAATGGTGGGAAGTACAGGGGGCTGCAAGACATAGGGGAAAATGCTATTGTTGTCCTGGGAAGAAGCCAGTTGCAACTTCTATGGGTGATCAAGAAAGAGTAATATGTGGACAGGCAGAGAAATCTAGATGATGGTGGTAGTGATTCCAGGGTTTCCAAGAACCCTGTCAGGTCAGGGCTTTGTCTCTTGGCATGTGCCTAGTTTCCCCAGTTTCAAAATGTAAGAAATCATACCTGCCCTGGAAATTCTGGAACTTTAGGCTGCTTGCAGTTTATCTGACATTGTCTGTTGATGTTTAGAAAGCAAAGTGTTGGGATTTTATGGGGTCCATTTTTTAGCATAGAGATGCATATCATTTTCCTAGGATAGAGGGTCTGGAGCAAGTGGGTAGTTTACTTTGATTCAAGGTAGTAAAGTCTTCCTTAAAAGTGCTCATAAGGGACTGGCTGAGTGGCTCGTTCGTTAGGAGTTGGCTTGGGAGTGCGAGCTCTGAGCAGCAGGGCCCCGGTTCGGATCCCACATAGTCCAGTGATGCTGTGCCCTCTACAGCTAAGATGGTGAACAACAGCTTGACTGGGAGCTAGGCTGCTGTGAGTCGCCAGCGACGGCGTAGGCTGCAGTGGGGCTGCAATGGGCTGCCGCAAGCTACCCTTAGTGGCCTGCAGCCAGCGTGAGTGGCCGGCAGCCGGTCTGAGCTGCTGTGAGCTGCCGTGAGCTGCTGTGAGCCACCGTGAGTGGCCGTCCAATGGCCGGCAACCAATCTGCCTCAGCTGGGAAGAGCACAATGATCACAATACCAACATGGGCCAGTGAAGTGATGTCCTCTATAACTAGACTGAGGAACAAAAGGACAGCAACTTGTCTGTTCCCCTTCCCTAATTCCCCAGTGCTGTTCCCCTCCCCCAATTCCCCAATAAAATCTTTAAAAAAAAAGTGCTCATAAATATCGTATGATCTATATCTGTTAGAATTAGATCCAACTGCTAGAAATAGACAACAGAAATAACATAGAGGTTTATTTTCTCTCATATAAAATAAGTCCAGATACCCAGAAGAAATTCGGAGCTCATCTATAGGCCTCTAGCTTCCATGACCCGACATGGTTTCTAGAGCACCAGCCATCACATCTATGTTCTAAACAGGAGAAGAAAGAAGGGGTAAGGATGAAAAGAGAGCTTCCTGATGGAATCCATTTCATTTAAAGGAGCCTCACATAATGACTTCATTAACTTTTATTGGTCATCCTTAGTTGCAAGGGAAGCTGAGATATGTATTATTCTAGCTGGGCACATTTGTTACCCAGGATATATTGGGCAGGCAACAAGCAGGCTCTGCCATATCACCTACCAGCAGCAGCCTCTGATGCTTAGATGGAAAGAATATTGCTTTAGAACCTAGACATGACTACATTTGAATCCTGGCTTCATTGCTTTTTAGCTGTGTGACAATGGTGATTTATTTTGATTTTCTGAATCGGTTTCCATAGCCATAAAAATGAAGATACCAATTCTACCTGATGGTGCTGTTATAAAGAGTAGAGGGGACAGTTCATGTAAAGCTCTCAGCACAGTGCCTGACATTTGAACAGTAAGTGCTCAATAAATGTTGGTGTCCTTCTTTCCTGTGCATTAAAATGGATTATTTTCCTGCATGGAGGCTTTGACCTCTAGGTCCTCAGCTGCAGCCCTTCGTGCAGATTCCCTGGCAAAGTGCCTAGCAGGATGACAATCATATTTCTATAACTACAATAACAGCAACAATAAGATGGTGCACAAATCCTGACATACTGAAGAAAGGTATAGAAATACATGGTGACTTGAACTGGAATTGTGTCCTGCCCCCGCTGCACCAGGCACTGTGCTAGGTGTTCTAACAAATCATCTCATTTAACCCTCTCTATGCCAGACACCATTTGTCCTCTGCCTAGATCCTTGGGTCTCTTACTATAGCGATGCTTCCAATAGCTGGCACCTGTGATTCTTGTCAGAGGTCTGCCTGAGGGCTCCTGGGGCCACTTCACCCACAACACAGAGCAGTTGAGTATCTGGAGTTTACTGCACTCAATGGCCTTCAGCCAGTGAGCGACCAGTACAGAAGCACGAAAGCCCAGCTCACCTGGGAGAGGTGGGACCAACTGATCTGTAACATCCTCCTGAGTGCCCTGGAGGATCAGGCTGTGAAACTATCTTGCTTGGACTTTTCCTGTCCCTGCCTTATTCCCCATCTCCCGTGGTGGGAGCATGTCCAAAATAAAGCACCTGCACATGACTCTACCTCTCAGGACACAGACCTGTTAACAACTCTCTTCCCATTTTACAGAAGGAAAACTGAAGTTTAAACAGGTCAAGTAATTTGCCTGAGGTTACACAACTAGCAAGGCAATAGAATGGTGATTTGAACCCAGGTTTGCCTAGCAGCACCCCAAAATTGTACCTTCTAGCTGCATATCTTCTCTGATTGGTGGCCCTGGACCTGCAGGGATAAAGTTCCAAGGACTCTGATGTGCTGAATTCCTCAACCAACCTGCTGGGCAGGTGGGGTCTCATTGTTTCCAAGGGGCACTGCTGAACGCATCCAAGTTAAGTCCTCAATGAAGGGTCATCAAGAGTGTCCTGAAACCCCAACTCTTTTGTTGCCGTTTGGTCCTCTTCAGTTTGGGGAGGGGCCAGTGGAGTCACTGGAGAGGACATGGCGTGCATTTGCCAGGCCAGCTGGAGTAGCCAAGTTGCCAGGCCAGCCGGAGTAGCCAAGTTGCCAGGCCAGCCTGAGTAGCCTGGTGGTCTGAGGGTACAGAGGCAGTGGCATTCGTGCCTCACAGCCAGTCCCTGCTGTGTCCTCTCCCAGTGCACTCTGCACCTGGCCTGGCATGCAGCGTCTATCCTGCCCAGAAAATTGGGCTCACTACTCAGTGTATTGTTTCCAAGCCATTTTGGCTTTGTCTCTGAAAGAGCCCTGGGCCTTGTCACTTCCAAAGAGCTTATAAACTCATTTCTTCCCCTGCCCTGGGCTTGAGACTCTCAACACAATGTCCACTGAGGGAGCCTGGGAAAAATAAAATTAGCAATAATTCAATAATTATAAAAAGTCCTCATTATCTGAGAACCCTTGATATGAGAAGAAAAAAAAAGGCTATCTGATAGTGAATCCACTTAAAACATTGATCAAAAATTATGGTACATAGTAAAAAACCCCAAAAGTCCAAAACACAACAAAACCATTGTTTGTGATTTTGCCTAGAAAATGAAACATTTTATAAAAATTTTTATAAAAATAAATTTATTTTCTGTTGAACAACCTTTAGGTCATCATACCAAGTCTCAGCTAATTCTTAAAGAATGAATAACATTTTTTATTAGTTTCAGGTGTACAAAACAACATAGTGATTAGATATTTATATACCTCACAAAGTGATAACCCCAATAAGTTTATCACCCATTTTTTTTTTTTTTCAAAGATTTTTATTGGGGAATTGGGGGAATGGGAACAGTGCTGGGGAATGGGGGAAGGGGAACAGACAAGTTGCTGTCGTTTTGTTCTTCAGTCTAGTTGTGGAGGACGTTGCTTCACTGGACCAAGTTGGCACCATCCTTGCGCTCTTCCCGGGGGAAGCAGATCAGTTGCCAGCTTCTGGACGGCCGCTCACTGTGGCTGCTGGCCGCTCACGCTGCCTGCTGGCTACACACGGTAGCCCATGGCAACCCACTGCCACAGGGGCTGCAGCCTACACCGTCGCCGGTGACTCACAGCAGCCCAGCTCCAGGTCGAGCTGTTGTTCAGCATCTTAGCTGTGGAGGGCAGTGTCACTGGCCCTCATATGTGGGTTCTGAACCAGGGCCCTCTGGCATCCCAAGCCAGTTCTTAACCATCGCGCCACTCGGCCGGCCCTCACCCATAACATTTTTTTACATGTGAAAAATTTCCAAAAAGATTACATGATTACCTGATACTAAATTCTTCACATTTAACGTTTGTAGCACAATCCCCCCCCCCAAAAGTAATTTTACAGAATACTGGAGGTTTTTTTTAAATCATTTTCCCCAAGAGCCCCTTGCTATTCAAATTGTTTTCTTTGAAACCTCACTAGCCTTGCTCTTTTCTCTCTATTCGGTAACTGGCTATCTCTGTCCATACTCCTTGGTCAGTGGCTTAACTGACTGAATTGAGCAGTCTCCAATATCACTTTCATTAATCTCATGAAATCCCTCATTTATTGCAAGGTTTGCAACTTAATTTTGCTGTCCATTTGCATTGTATTTGCAAATATGGTCAGATATAGTGGGCATCAGACAATCAGGAAGGGGCAGACCTTTCTCTTCTGGTAGGAAGGAATGCTCATATTAATTGTAAGGAGATTTGGAGTAGGAGCCAGTTTTTTGGTTTTTTATTTTTTTGTTTTTTTTTCTTTTAAGTGGTGAGAGGGCAGTTTGTTAGAAGAGATA
The DNA here is from genome assembly GCF_001890085.2 of Hipposideros armiger. Lineage (NCBI taxonomy): Eukaryota > Metazoa > Chordata > Mammalia > Chiroptera > Hipposideridae > Hipposideros > Hipposideros armiger. The sequence continues at coordinate 81,120 of NW_017731420.1, read as the reverse complement.
GTACACTTCAAAGAAATAGAAGTGGGCCTGAGCAGCGGGCCCGAGTAGTAGAGAATGGCTCAAGAGCCATCGGAACCAGTTTTTTAAGTACTATACTTGAGCAGTGAATATTTATGTGATATGAAACCTTTTGCTTTTCGGAGCCACTCTGTTTTTCAGGCATTTGCATAATGAGTATTCAGATAACAGGGCCCTCTCTATGTATCTGTACAGTGTTTAAAAGCTTATAAAGCGCCATTGACATTTCCTTTGGTCCTCACAGCTGTCTGGTGAGGAACCATCATCTTTTAGATGACCTTTGTGTGACCCATAAAGGTTCAGTGACTTGCCCAAGGTCCCATAGATGCTTAAGAAGCACAGCCACGCTGGAACCCAGGTCTGTTGGTTGTCAGTCCTGACTCTTTCTCTCGCTCATTCACGGTGCTCGTTTACCCAAGACGGGAACGGAAGTACCGTTTTTTAGAAAGAAATTAGATATTTCTAAAAGATTCATCAAGGTTAGCATAGTAGGAAAAAAATAAAAACATCATTAGAATCCCTTGAATTAATTTTAAGGTTTACTACTATATTGATTTTAAATTACATATTGTGGTGGGTTGTAATTTTTTGGTGCTTACATTCTCTGGAAATTCTTTCTCTGGCCTGGGCAGACAGCAGAGCAAGAACAGATCCTGAATGGAGGCCTGGAATGCACAGACACCCCTGATTCTGTCTTGGTCTCTTCCACTTATTAAGAATCTGACATACAGCACTCTTTAGACCTAGCTCCATATCCAAGTTAAAAAGCCCCATTAGCAAAGCTCATTTCTAACTTTGCCAAAACCAAAGTTAGCTACTCTGCTTACAGAAAGAAGAGTCCGCTGTCAGCCAGAAACTCTCTCTGGTCCAGAACGGTTATTTGGTTCACCTTGGCAACATCATTTCAATTAGGGTCAACAACCCTCTTAATTATGCACTATTCCTTAAGCAACAAGGTAAATGCTTCATTCATCAGAATTTTATCTCCTACTTATACTGCTAAGAGTCCCTTTGGTCTACTCCACTCGAATTATCAACAAGAATAAATCTGCGAGTTCAATATCACTGCAGAGCCGCCCTCCATTCATCAGGGCTCATTTTATTAGTCTCCTGCAGCTTGGAGCTGCCAGGAAGTAGGCAGTCTGATGCCATTGAAGGCCGAAATGTCACAACTGGCCTCGCAAGCCCAGTGGCCAGGCAGGCTCCAAGGCAGGTCAGTGGGAAAGGGGGTGGCCCTTGGGAGGGTCCTGGAGGGAGGCCGAGGTGGAAGGAGCCAGTCTCTCTTCTTCTGATTACTTCTAGCAGGTAAAGCCTTCTCTCCCCCATTTCCTTCCAAGGATGTAACCAGGGAGGTCAAGTACTCCCAAGAATGATCCTGTTTATTCCTCTTCCTCTAAAGCACTGGCTCCCACATGCTGGCCTTGGACCGAGGAGGACTGAGGGATTATTGCAGGAGGTCCAGACAGCTATGAGTGCATCACACTATTTTTCAAATGTTTCCAGATGCCTCTAGGAGGAAGCAAAATGAAAATTCATTAAAGAGCTACAGAATTCATAACAGTTGTATCAGCAGCCTTTTGCGGGGCATCTTCTCAGCCTCCAAGGACTTTTTTCTGAGGATTAACTTCCTCATCCCAGTAAAACTAGCTCCTAGCCCTTGTTTGTAACACCTGAGTCCGCTTCTTCTCAGCTAGTTGGACCTGGGCGGGTGCCTGGCCCATGCCTAGCTGATCAGAGTCTCCCTTTTAGAACTTGAAATTGGACTTCAACGACAGCCTTTGGGTGCAGGTGACTGGTCTAGAGGTACTATGAACTGGGGACTCTGGGGCACCATCACCTTCCTGTTTTAAGCACGGAAAGTGGGTAGTTTGGGGGAGAAGTGTTGCAAACAAACACACAGAGAGAAGCAGAAACTGGGGCAGTCACAGCTGGATCCCGACCACTCTCCAGCCCCGGCTTTCTCCTTCCAGAGACTTGGATGTTTCTAGCTGTCCCAGGAATCCTTCCAATACATTTAAAATTGATCAAGGTAACTTCAACCAAAGAAATGTTGACAAAATAAATAGTGAGTTCTTGATATTATGTATTTTCTCATACAATACATATTAAATAAAACTGTTATTATATAGGGATCCCAATTTTTCTATATTCTAAAGGTGCCTTAATTCTTAATAGGAATATTTTAGAAAGATGGTGGTCTTTGCTTTGCTTGAAAATTCTCTACAGAAGGAGATGCATCATTTATAGGACAAAATTCATTCATAGCGCTTAGCTCAGCATCCTTCACAGACTTCATGCTCAACAGTGGTTAGGAATTCTCTTCTTTACCACCCATAGACTCATGACCAATACTCACAACGACCAGGTCCAGAAATACCTTTCCAAAGGCTATTCTATGTGTATTGAACTGTCATAATCGGAGCACGTCCTCTCACCTTAAAGATCTTTGCAACAGCAGTGCACGGCCCTGCTTTTAGGAGCAGGAGGTGCAAGTGCAGGATTGGTTGTGGGTGTTAGTTGGTCTCAAAGCATCATCTGGAGAATGTGTTCACTAAAAATCTTCAGTTCCCACCTGAGACCCATGGGATAGAAGCTCCAGGGGAGGAACCTGAGGGTCTGCATCTTTAATAGCCCCAGGTGATTCTCATCATCAGGGAAGTGTGGAAGACACTGGTCTATGGAGATTATAAAGCCCTATCTCTAAGTGGACAAGCCACAGGTCTGAGGAGATGTCTTAGGTGCAAAATATATATCATGTTTTTTAACCTTGGGGATTTTTTGTTTTCACAATTACCCAACATCCAATTGCCCACCTTTTTTCTCCCTAACAGTACTGATATTTTCATTCCATTTTATTCTTCTTCCCCACAAAGCCAGAATGTTTCTGGGAAGTTGACCACCCAGGTTCAAGGGTAAACCCTGATGAAATCAAGCCATTTGGTACATTTAACTTCCTGGTTCAAGCATGGGCATGTGATCCAAGCTGGTCTTATCAAGAGGGATTTCAGGACTGTTGCTTGGGAGGGATGATGCAGTATAAGGATGTGAGGCCTGGAACTGCTGCAGCTATTTTGCTACCATGAGAGAAATAGCTTTCAGATGACTTTGACCATGTGGACAGTAGAATGGAAAAGAGAAAAGAATCCAAGTCCTCACTGACATTAGTAAGGTGCCAACGCCTCACCTTATCTCTGTACTTTCCATTTGCGGGGATCAAAGGTCCTTAGCTCTACCCCCTTCACTCTCACAGTGCTTTGCTCACAATTCTCATGTCCTAGTTAGCTATTTATGGGACTCCATTCCTAGACTGTACATCCTCAGCTTAAAGGATCTTCATTGTTTTAGTCACTGAGTTGAGTATTTGGAACTTGCAGCAAAGAGTGCTAATAAGTATACTTCAGAATATCTTTTTACAAACCAGTACGTTTATCTTATGTATTGATTAAAATTGATCAAAGCATGAAATCCTTGGCCTGATCCCTAAACAAGGAGGAATGATTTTGAATGTCAGCACAGTGATTTGGGTTAGAAAGAAGGAAAACTTTTCTTCCCATGAAGGTTGTGAGGTATTTAAAGGAATCATCCAGGGAGGTTTTAAGAGTTTCCTATTTTTGAGATTAAAAAAAAAAAAAGCAAAATTTCTAGGATAATTTCAGTGTTGTCCTGCAGAGCAGTAGAAGGGTAGATTAATTATCCTCACTTAGGATCTCTTCCGCTCCATGATTTCATAAAAACATCCAAACTTTATTCTGGACAAGGTTCCTGATTTCAGTTATGAAATTCATCATCCCAGCTCTGCTAGAGTTACTCGAATGACACTTCACAAACATTCGCAGGGGCAGACCCACCCAGAGACCTTCTAAGCTGCTGAGGAATGAAAGAGTTCATTCTCTCCTTCATCGTGACTGGCCCGATGTGTCACTTGGCTAGCCAGGAATATTTTTATTGCAAACTATGCTGTTTCCACTGACCACAGTTCCAAAGCTGTTAAGAAAAAAAAACAAATGAAAAAAACAACACCCCACTAATATTCTGGTTTGTTTGATTTTTCTGATGTGGACTTGATGAGGCAGACATTATTCCATAGTCTTAAATCTTTCCCACTAAAACATCCCACAGCATCCAAAGCCTGCTCTTTTATACAATGAATATAGCAGTAGAGATAACTTTGCCAAGAAAAAGATTTTGTTGCTTTTTCTATTCAGGCTTCAACAAGGACCAGAGTGCTCTTAGCATGTTGGTGAGACAGCACTGAGGGCCTAGCCCCAACTTTATTCATTCATTTATTATGTATTATTTACTTATCACGTGAGGCATGGGGTACTCAGAGTTGAACCAGACAGTCCACACCACTGATAATCTCACAGTCTAGGAAGGGAGTGCCACAAACTGCCAACCAGGATGTGAGCCGACTGAGCAGAGCGCTGGGGGGAAGGAAGGGGATGAGGTAAGGAAGCGCCAGGGTGAGGTTACGGAGAGGAGGCCAACCTGCGTGGCTCCCAGCAGACCTGGGTAGCTGAAGGAAACTGAAAGTAACTCTTGTCTGAGAGTTAAAGGCTTTTAGTCCTAACTCTGCTGTTTTTGACCTTAGACCAGTTAGTGAAATTAACCAAACTTGTTTCCTCAACATTCAAGCAGAGCTTATACACCTTCCTCACAGAGTTTGTGAACCTGCTTTGTAAATCATCAAGTGTTGCTGCAGGTGGGCTACCCTTGTGAGGCTAGGAGGAGACAGCACCAAGTTCCATCTTCCATGAAGAGAATGTGGGCCGAGGGCAAGGGCCGAATAAGGGCAGTGAACTTATGGAGAGGTCTGACAACCAGGAGCAAGCTTCAAGAATATAGACTGTTCCTGGTCTCTCCTTTCAGCTTAGAATAGCAGAAAATGCAGGCTCACTAGGGATGGGAGTCAAAAATAAAATTTCCAGGGCAGGCCGAGTGGCGCGATGGTTAAGAACTGGCTTGGGACGCCAGAGGGCCCCGGTTTGGATCCCACATATGAGGGCCAGTGACACTGTCCGTTCCCTTCCCCCAATTCCCCAGGACTGTTCCCATCCCCCCAACTCCCCAATAAAAAATAAATAAATAAATAAATAAATAAATAAAATTTCCAATCCCATCTCCCTGGCCTAGCAAAAGATTCAATTTGTCTGCTTGGTTGTTTTCCCACTCTCTGAAAGCTCAGTAATATTTGACCAACCAGGCGACATCACCATGGATACATGAACTTGTCAGGCACGTCCGTAGGCAGAACAACACAAGGATCCAGGATGCCTGGCTCCATGGGCTGATTTCAGACACTAGGAAGGCCTCCCTCGATCAGTTACTTTCTCCAAGTCCCTCAGGGCTTGCTTTGCACATGTTTTGGACATGTTCACTAGTGTATACATTTTATTTAATGAGGATAAAGACTTTTGTTCTCTAATTTGCTATAAGGGCTAAGATTCCATTGTCCCCAGGGAGAGAAAAATGTGGTGTTCAAAAAGAGATGGAAATAATGTATGTAGTGTCCTTTGAGAAGGAAGTTGGTACCTGGAAGCAGGTGAGAAGAGGGCCCAGAAGTACTCAGTGTTTGAGAACCCAGAGAAGGACCCCATGGCACAAAGAGAAAGGAGCGGAAAGGCTGTTACCAAAATGTTTGTCTCTTTACGGTCTTCTCTATTGGTCCTATTAATGGTGTCTGAAATTTGTGGTTGCCACATTTCTTCTAGAATAATGGCACTAATAGCTCAATTTTCAAAATAGGGAAAACACGAATTTTGAGAAATATTGGGATTAATTTTGATCTTTACCTAAATTTTGGAGCAGATTATTTGGTAGAGGTCTGTGAAACTCTTTCAAAAGAAAGTAGTGATCTTGAGTTACAAGCATAGGCCCCATTAGGAATTTATAGCCTTTAGCCCATTTCTTTCCAGGCAAATGCTGTATGCAAAGGAGGCAATGAATAAATATTTGTTAAATAAATGAAGGCAGATTTTAGGTGGTCAATAATAATAAAAATATAACCTAAAATGGATAATTAACATCAGAAAGAAAAAATATTAGAGAAACAGAAAAAATAGATAAAGCAAGAAAAAACAAAAATAAATATTTTAGTGTTTGGGATGGATGAATAATATGCAAATAAACATGAGATTTAGCTCCAAAATGAAAGAATCATTGTTAGACTCTCTTATTTTCTTAATGTTTGGCAAAAAAATCAAAGCAAAACAAACACACGGAAACATAGAATTGTGCCTGAATAAATGTTTTTTAATTTTTCTTATGGCACTATATTCTAGGTGAAATTTATCGCATGAAAATTGTATTTTACAAGGAACAGAAAGCAACACAATATGTTCCAATATACAGAACCATTCTTCAAATAGGCCTTTAAATACTGATTCTGTATAAAAGCTGAAGACTTGCTATTGAATCATAACTCAGTTAGGACATTTTTGCAGGGAACTATTAAAATACAGACCAGACAAATTTCTTTAGAGACCCTAAGGGAAATAAATAAATACTGTCCTTCGGTGCAGCTTCCTCCAATATTAGATGTAAAGATGGAGGTCTGAATCATAGAGCACTAAATGTCTATAGTCTGTATTTGTGATGAGGGAGAGAGCTGAATGCTTTAGATACCAGACATGCAAAGCAAAACCTTAGAAATTTGATTTAAAAAATTCCCACCTAGACAAGTATTGTGGTATAGAAAAATAAGAGCGCAAGGTATCATTCAGAGAGACTGGGTTTTAAAACTTAGTTCAACAATAACTATGTGACCTCCTTGGCTGAGTTGCTAATTTTGCTCAACCTCAGGATTCTATTTGGATTCTATTGGCCAAAATGTGGATAATATACTTTTTTTTTTTCAGCATCCAAAAGCTTTTTCATAACAAGGCAGGATCTAGGGTTAGCATTTGTAGTCACGGCTGGCCCTTCAGCCTCCGGCCCACTGGGACGTCCGGCCCTTAGAGCGCACATCGGGTTTGGTGTGGCTGTGCGGGATTCTGGGGGCCTTGCCGAAATGCCTATACACCTCTCAGTCCTTGCGAGGACCAGACAGCAGGACGTGCCACAGCCCTTGTGGGAGCCCAGGGCCTGCTCGTCGAAGGTGAGGATCTTGCTCCCAGCCTTGAGGATGCGGCTCCGGGCACGGCTGCGCTCGTGAAGTGCACACACCTTCAGTTTGGGGACCTCCTGGACGCGCACGTCATTGGTTATAGTCCCTACAACCATAGCAGTTTTGCCCTCCCGGCCAGGAAGCTTCATCTTCCTGATCATCCGGGAAAGGAACAAAGGTGGCAGGTTGGTGCGACTCAGAAACAATATCTTCAGCACCGCCTGGTTGAAGGTGGGGTTCGTTCATCTGGCCAAACCAGCTTGACCAACAGCCTTAGGTTGATGTCCTGCCTCTTGGGCTCCTTGCACCGAAACTTTTGGTCTTTGTTGAGACAGACGTTGACTCCCATGACGGCGCCCCCTGCTCCACCGGGTCTGGAAAGAGCTAATATATCTTATTTTAAGGTTCAGTGAAAATTAGATGACATAGTGTATTAGTTACTATTAGTTTCAGCTACAAGTAGCAAAACAAAGCAAAACAGCAGTGGCTCAAATAAGAGAGAAGATTATTTCTGGCTTATATTCTACACCAGGTACCAGGCTCCTTCTAGCTGGTAGCTGTACTATATGATGGCTTCCATTTTTAAGATCACCTCACAGTCCAAAACGGCTGCTGCAGCTGGAGCATTACCTTCATATATGAGCAGGCAGGTAGGAAGCAGAAAGAGAGAGGGACACATTACTTCCTTTTAAAAATATTTTTACTTATATCCCTTTGGCCAGAATTATGTGACATAGTCTCACCTAACTTGAAGGGAAAATGAGAAATACCATCTTTATTCAGGGAAGTCCAGTGCCAGATTTAACAAAAAAAATACAGGATACCCAGTTAAATTAGAATTTTGGATAACTGATAATTTTTTAGTTTGTCTCATTCGGAGTTTGAGATATACTCTTAATATGAACATTTTTATTGTTTATCTGGAATTCAAATTTAACTGAGAGTCCTGTATTTTATCTGGCAACGCTAGCCCAATTAAAAACAAAGGGTCCTGGGCTGGCCGAGTGGCGCGATGGTTAAGAACTGGCTTGGGACGCCAGAGGGCCCCGGTTCGGATCCCACATATGAGGGCCAGTGACACTGCCCTCTACAGCTAAGATGCTGAACAGCAGCTCAACCTGGAGCTGGGTTGCCGGGAGTCGCCGACGGCGTAGGCTGCAGCCCCTGCTGCAGTGGGTTGCCATGGGCTACCGTGTGTGGCCAGCAGCTACCGTGTGTGGCCAGCAGCCAGCGTGAGCGGCCAGCAGCCGCAGTGAGCAGCTGTCCAGAAGCCGGCGACTGATCTGCTTCACCAGGGAAGAGCGCAATGATGGTGCCAACTTGGGCCAGTGAAGCAACGTCCTCCACAACTAGACTGAAGAGCAAGATGACAGCAACTTGTTTGTTCCCCTTCCCCTGATTCCCCAGCACTGTTCCCCTCCCCCAATTCCCCAATAAAATCTTTAAAAAAAAACAAAAAAAACAAAGGGTTCCATTACTGAGTTAGGGGGAAAGAACAAATATTGGGGACAGCCAGCAGTCTTTGCCCAGGGGCATGTGTGGAAGTATGTTCACAGAGCGGGCCTCCAATAAATATTGGTCTTCTCTCCCTTCCTCCTTGGAGGCAACACAGAGCCAGAGGGCAGTCACAGGGATAATTGGTAGTAGAGCCAAAATTTGTTTTTGAAATAGAACTTTGAGGCTAGTTTAAGCACATGAAATCACATAACCTTGGTTAAGTCATCAGAGATCTGTGCCCTATACATAAAAGGGATAATTTTGGCCTAAAAATTAACAAAGCACTATCCTTTTTAACCACAAAAATAGTCTGTCTCATCTCTGCAGAAGGTTCATTTCTAAGCACACCTGTAAGCTGCTGGATCCACCCACTGAGTTGGCTGCAAGGGAGGAAGGGAGGCCTCAGGGTGTGTGTGTGTGGGGGGGAGGGGCGGGAGGAGAGAGGGTATTCAGTCTGTTGCTTACCTACTCCATTGCACATATTTTCACTGTAGCATAGCTCATGTGAGATTCTTCTTTCTGACGTTAGTTAAGCAAATGTTTCAGCTTCTTCTTAAGGACACTCCAAGTTCCTGACCATAAAACCACGTCATCATCATAACGGAAGAAACCCCCAAATGCTGTGGCAGAGAGAGCATGAGTTCGTTTCAATTAATAGTAGAAGTAAATTATTTGGTTTTAAGGTAAAATAAAGTGGAACTAGGACACAGTCATGTTTTGCAACATTTAGAATTAGAATTTGCTTTGTCTAAATATTGTTCTTAACAGTAATAGTGTGTTACAGGATTTGACAAATAATTATTTTCCTGTAGTCCACTTTGAGAATGGCAAATTCATCCTGTGCTTAAGTTTTCAGATTGGCTATAGCTCTTGAACTGGTCTTTCTGCTGCCACTCTTTTTGTCTCCCCGCAAATCCATTCTTTTTTTTTTTTAAAGATTTTTATTGGGGAATTGGGGGGATGGGAACAGCGCTGGGGAATTGGGGGAAGGGGAACAGACAAGTTGCTGCCGTTTTGTTCTTCAGTCTAGTTGTGGAGGACGTTGCCCCACTGGTCCAAGTTGGCACCATCATTGCGCTCTTTCCGGGCGAGGCAGATCAGTCGCCGGCTTCTGGACGGTGGTCCACTGCGGCTGCTGGCCGCCCACGCTGGCTGCTGGCTACACACAGTAGCTCATGGCAACCCACTGCCACAGGGCCTGCAGCCCACGCCATCACCGACAACTCACGGCAGCCCAGCTCCAGGTCCAGTCGTTGCTCAGCATCTTAGCTATAGAGGGCAGTGTCACTGGCCCTCACATGTGGGATCCGAACCTGGGCCCTCTGGCATCCCAAGCCAGTTCCTAACCATCGTGCCACTCGGCCGGCCCTGTTTATTCTTTAACTACCACACTGTAGTGGGTTGAATGGTGGTCCCCAAAAGATATGTCTGCATACTAACCCCTGGGACCTGTGAATATTACCTTAAAAAAAAAAGTAAATATTCCTTTATAGGGCAAAAATATGTGATTAAATTAAGGACCTAGACAGGCGGAAACTATGTTAGATTATCCAGGTGTGACCTAGATGCAATCACATGCACCCTTATAGGACAGACACAGAAAAGAACAGACACATAGAGAAAAAGAGGAGGCAACGTGATCATGGAGGTAGAGATTAGAGTGATGTGCGCACAAGCCAAAGAATGCGGGAGCCCCCAGAAGCTGGAAGATTCAATGGACAGATTCACCCCAGAGCCTTCAGGGGGAGTATGGCCCTGCCACCTTGATTATGGACTTCCGGCTTCCAGAAGTGTGAGGGAACACATTTCTGTTGATTCAAGCCACCCAGTTTGTGGTAATTTGTTACAGCAGCCACAGGAAATGAAGGCACTTGCCATGACTATTCTAAGCCTGCTGGCTCTTTTTGTCATTCAAGGCTCAGTTGAAATGCCACCTCCTCAGATGTGTCTCTAATCACTAAGGTCTTAAGTCAGCCCCTTGAACTCCTCAGTCATTCTTTGGGTATTTCCAGAAGGAGGGAGTGATCAAGTAATTACATGATACTACTAGAAACAATAAGTATTGAGAGCTGAGGAAATGAGGCAAAAAGAAGGTAAATAACTTGTCCATGTGGCATACTAAGTGGAGGCGCCAGGGACTAAATCCATGCCATCTGACGCCAGAGCTCGTGCCCTTTCTCACCAAGCTGCACTGCCTCTTAGCAGAGTGAGCAGATACTGCCTATGGTTGTTTAAGCAGCATAGAGTATATTCTCTGATCTTTTAACATACTTAAAAAATTGCAGAGGCCCTTGCTGCATTTATCCCTCTTACCTTCCTCTCTAACAATCTCATCCCTCCTGCCATGCTTTTACACAGAAGCAGAGGAAGCATAAGTGGAAAATGATCACTAACTTAAACCCACATAAAGTAGCCATTTTGAAGGATGAAGATAGCAAAACAAGGCCAATGGCTATTAAACCATCAAAATGCATAAAAATTATGCATAAGGTGCATTATTGGGCATAGAACTATACTGTGGTGTGCCACTTAGCAATGGTGATTAAATGAAGGTTATAAATGTGTTTGATCTGGGCATTTTGCTCTTTGTTTTAGGTGACTCACCCTAATTATTCTTGGAGAAATTGTCTAAATAGAAGCAGTATTCCTGATCTGGATTTCCCAGGATGACTGTTTGACAGAGCCATTTTCCATTTTGGCATTCCCGTGTCAAAGTTAACAGATGTTTTGCAGGTATCAAGCTCAGATGAATGGCAAAGTGAGTCTATATATTTCTAGGATGTATATATATATATATATATACATATATATATATATATATATATATATATATATATATATATATATATATATATATTTGTAACATGAGCTACAACAAGATAGCCTTGGGAGCAGGGTCAATGTCAGCATTTAGAGGAATGAGTTACCAGGTATGTGGAGCTGACCTATAATTTTCATAGGCTATTACTTTTAATGAGGGGACACAAATTTTAGTGATTAGGAGCTTTGTGGCAAATTAAATATGGTCACAAATTCTTTGACTCTCCTCCCATTGAGAGATGAAATCCAGTTCCTCTCTCTTGGAATCTGAGCTGGCCATAGTGTCTTGTTTGGCTCCTAAAATACAGTGAACATGATGTTCTGGTACTTCTGAGGTTAGGTCATAAGAAACATTGCAGTTTCTGTCTGCGGCTCCTGGAATACTCACTCTCAGAATGCTCCCTCTCAGAATCAGGTGCTACGTTGTCAGAAGCCTGGCCATACGTAGACATTCCAATTGAGCTCCCAGCCCAGAGCTAGGATCAGTTGCCTGCTATTTGAGTGAGCCATCTTGACTATCCCCACAGCCAAGCCTTTTGATAACTGCAGCCCCAAAAGACATCTGACTGCAATTGTATGAGAAACCACAAGTGAGAACCACCTAGCTGAGTTCAGTCAACCCATAAAGACATGAGAAATAATAAATTGTCATTTTAAGCCACTAAGTTTTGGGTGGCTTGCTATACAACCATAGATAATCAGAACAGAAATTGGTATCTGGAAGTGGAGTGCTGCCATAGTAAAAATTAAATCATGGGACATTGATTTTGGGGCCAAGCAGCAGGAAGAAGCCAGGGGATCCTTAAGGAAATTATGAATGAAAATGGGAAAGAAAAGGAGGAAATTGTTATTGGAGGCTGAAAAAGGGCATCCTTTGTTTTGTTATGATGGATAATTTAACATACTATTGCTTGTGGTAATGTGAAAAACATAAAATGTACCTATGAAATAGCAGATTTGGCTAAGAAGACTTCTACTCAGAATGTTGAAAGTGCCTACTGGTTTCTTTGAAGCAGGTCTAATAAGGTATGGATACAGAGAGATGAGCCCAAAACTGACCTATTCAATTTCAAGCAAACTTAGATGAAATATAAAGAAGCAGACTTTCTGGGTTTAGAAATAAAGCTGTTTCTCATTCCCAGGCTTTCTAGTTGGGAAAAGGTTCTCAAAGTAATACATGATATGATGGGTATTGATCTTCTTGAAAGTATGGCTATAAGATACTTGTTAAGCTTTTACAAAGTTTTAAGAGTATGCCTCATAGACCCTCTTAAATAGAAAAGTTTTGAAGGAATTTGAAGGACATTGTTTCATAGCACCTGATTCAGCCCAAGGCAGAAAGGCGTCCATCTCAAAGAGATTTGTGGCTGTGTATTTTGACTAGCAGAGTGAACCCAAAACAGTCCTTAAGAAGCTCACAAAAATTTATGAGTACTGTACATGTAGAAGCACCATCAGCTTGGACTAAAAAGGACAGAGACAGTTCAAAATGCGAAGAACCTTCTGTGTGTAAGAAGGCTACTAAGCTGCAAACTTGGCCATTTCTTATGGAAAAGAAAGAATGATTCAGAGTGTAGAATCAAAACCCCAGTGGGTGGAGTTTTGATTATCTGAGTAGCAGGATATCATATCCTGAGAATCATATCTGAGAAGCAGGACTGAGTACTCACTAATCAAGTATCTGGCAACACGCTCCTGGCTGGATTTCAGAATTGTTATGGGCCAGTGACTGCTATATGCCTCTCATTAAAACTCTCATTGAAAGAGAGTTTTAGTGAAGTTACCCTATCTCTGTGTCACATTATATGTTGTATATGTGTGGGGATGGGACAGACAATGGGTCCCTTCATTTCCCAGGTCTTCAGATTAAGAGGAATTATACTCAGGGAACTGTACCCAGGGAACTTCATCTGCATTGGAACCCGATTTAGGTAATACAATCCTGGTCCTCAAGTTTGAGCTGATAATGGAATGAGACTTGTGGGTTTTAGGAGAAGATGCATGCATTTTCCTTGTGGGAGGAATGTAAATAATGTGACCAGAGAGCAGACTGTGACAGCTTAAAGACGATTGCAAATTCTTTGAACCTATTCCTATTGAGAGGTAGTGTCTAATCTCCCTCCTCCCAAATCTGAGCTGGCTTTGATGAATTGTTTGACCAATAGAGTATACAGGAATTTAAGTTTTGGGACTTCCGAGGTTAGGGCGAATGAATCCTTGAGGTTCCTGCCTGGGTGTCTTGGAATATATACTCCCAGAGCACTCATTTTCAGAATCTACTGCCATTCTGTGAGAAACCCAAAACACATAGAGACCACATATTATACATATACATGCTTAATCAGTAGCTCCAGAAGAGCTCCCAGCCCACAGCCAGTATTGACTGGTCACCATGTGAGTTGTCACCTTGGACATCCAGCCCACTTGAACCTTCAGATGACTGCAGACCCAGCCACTATCTCACTGCAACCACATGAGAGACCATAAGTGAAAACTCCCCAGCGAGGCCCAGTCAACCTACAGAACTATTAGAGACAATAGTAAATTGTGATTTTAAGCCATTCAATGTTGGAGGTGGTTTGTTATATAGCAATAGATAATCAGACTAGGTTAAACACTCATGTTTTCAAATCTCAAGTCCCTCATTTATTAGCTATGTGACTGTGGACAAATCACCTAAAATCTCTAAGCTTCATTTCTCTCATCTGTAAAGTGGAAATCATAACAGGACCTACTTTATGTGTTTGTTTTGGGGGTTAAAAGAGATAATGTATGAAAAGCAACAAGCACGGTGACAGGGTCTTAATGAATAGGTCAATACACAGCTACTATAGTTACTAAATCAGTGTGAGTCCTCTGCCTTTTTCCAAAAGGTAGGTGAGGAGCTTGGGGCATGTGGGAGGAATTAACTTAAGTCTGTTCTTTTGCTCTTTTCTAATAACCAAAGAGTAAGATTAGGTCATTAACATCTTTGCATTTGCTTTTCACATATTCTGCAATCCAAGAGAGAATTTTGAGTTACTGGAGAAAAGTTCCAAAGAAATTCTGGGGTCAGAAGAAATATTACCACTTAGCCTTTGAAAATGTGGCTGTTATAATTCCATAGGTGGCTCTTACCACCAACACATGAACTGAGCAGGCCTGGTTCACACATGAACAGTTGATTAGACCTGGTCTTTGTCACAGTGAGATCTGTTGGTTTCCTAGTGTAGAGAAGAGGAGGAGGTCTCTAAAGTCCCCTGGAGGTCTAGGATGGTGCTGTTATCCAGTGTGTGTATGGTGGTGTGTGTGTGTGTATGGGGGGGATGGTGGTGCTAGAATTTCAGAGTGGATTAGGGCAAGTGTAAAAAGGCTGGACCCCAGCAGAGAGATCTAAAGGAGAGATCAGTATGATGTCATACTGATGTTCAACGCATCATCATACTGATGTGTTTAAGCATGTGTTATCATTCATTCATTCATATAGGCATTCACTCATTCAACAACTATTTATTGCAAACCTCTATGCAAAGACTCTGTGTAATGCTCTGGAGATCCATGGTGTATAAGAGACAGTTCCTCCCCAAGGGGCTCAGAATCCAGTGGGGGAGACATACAAGTAAACAGGGAGTATAACCTGAGGGTAAATACCACAGTAGAGGTGATGTGAGAGCACAGAAGAGAGGCCCCAATCATGGCATCAAATCTGCTCCACCTCGTGACAAAGTTCTAAAGGAGCCGTGAGAGGGGCATGAGCTATCTAGAAAAAAGGATAGGCTCAGGATTGAAAGAGTGAGTTGCAGGCAGAGGCCACAAACAAACAGGAGGCACCAAAGAATAAGCCCCACTGGCCTCCTGGGGGCCATAGACTGGCCCCTCCTGAGGCTCAGCCCCTGGAATCTGATGGGTTTGTTCCAAGCCTCCCATGGGGCTTAGAGAGAGGGAGCATCTCTCACAGGCACAGATGTGAAGCAAAACATCTCAACTATGTCTTGGTTTTGGCTCCAAAAATGACTTCTGTGTGGGCGAAGCTTTTTCTTTATGTATTTCGTTACTATTTATTGTCCATGTTCTCAAATATTAAAAAAACAAAAAAAGCTAAAATAAACTTCCACAGGGTTCAAAATGGCAGACTGTGATTAGAGCCAATGTCCTTTTCCTCCCAATGTTGGCTTGTCTGCCAAGTGATCTCATACATACTTGGTGAAACTATGTCTCCCCACTCCCATCTTCTCTTTCCTGTCACCCCTCCCAATGTCCTCCCACGTGAGGTACTCATCAAATAGGCTATGGTCAAAGGACAAGACTCAGGGTAAAGTTTGCCCTGCTCTCTTTGGGGCTTGGCTGAGCGACTTGGAAGCTGAATTGCCTACATGGAATAAAGACCCAAGATGACATTTCTGTCAGTGACAGTACTCTTCTTTCTTCTCAACTGATTGTTTAGCCTGAGTCAGGAGTTGATTTCTCACTGGAGTAATAACACAACGTGGGGCAGCAGCGATGGCCAAGCACAATCTCAGTGTCATGTTCATCAGCATCAGTTGGTGAGGGAACCAGTTCTTGTGTGAGAATTCCTTGAGGGCAGGAACCAGATCTTCGTTCCCCATTTTCCAGCACCGAGCAAGCTCTCTGACGTCTGGAAGGGACTCAGTAGTGACTGTTGAATTTTACCTGGGTATCAACCAAGCAGACAGCAGTCCTCAGATTCATATTATTATGAGGAGGACCCTTCTATAGCCAAAGAATAATAATGAAAATGGTCATCAAAAATAACTACTATCATTTATTGAGCCCTAATTCTTTGTCAGATACCAAGGCAAGCACCTTACATACATGACTTCAATTGAACCTTCAGTGTGTAAGAATCATTACCCTTATTTTATCGATGAAGAAATGAAATCTCAGAGTTGAGGCAACTTGCAACAGCTTGGTTGATGGGGCTTGGACCTAAACCTAGGATGGTCAACTTTGAAGACTGACCTTTATCCATGACATTTTTTAGTGGGTGCTAAGACTACTGGAAAGGCCTAACCCTGTAGGTACTAGGGGCCAACTTGATATTCAGGGATGCTGTCAGGTGTCACCTTTGACTCGGGTGTCCCCCCAACTTTCTCTCCCTATGGAGGCCCTGGGAAGCAGGAGCCAGGCTTATGCAGTGGGAGGGTGGATTTTGGTGCTCAAGTAGCAAAGAGATAAACGCCATCTGAATTCCCACTTAAAATAAGCAAACCAGCCCCAGGGCTCACATGGCCAGAACAGCAGCTGAGGGATTCAGTAGGTCTGTTTATTCAAGTCTGTATTTGACCTTGTGTTACATTTGCCAAGCAACTCCCAGTGAATGCAGAAACCTTTCTTCTGCCTTGGGAACATTTTCATACAAACAGAAATACTGCGCAGATGACAAAAATTAAGATGTGCTCTCCTGCTTGCCTTGCTGTATTATTTAACACAATTACTGTATGATTTTGCTTTCACATAGCCATGGAAACCCTGCTGAATTTAATACAATTTATTGTGTGAAGCTTAAGGAGAAATCTGTCGTCGTCCCCCCCCCCCCCCCCCCCGTGCTGGAAAACAAAGCAAGCCATTTCCTTACAAGGTGTGATGGATGCAAATTGTGGACCAGTGACCTCACACAGCAGGCTACTGAACTTTTGGGGAAAGCATTCTGGAGATAAGTGGACCTGCTTTGTTTAGATGTATTGGAAAACAGAGTGGTGCCCAGGAATGATAATCTTCTTTGATTTGCTTGGAGCTGATTTACTATTTCAGCAAGGGAAGCACAGCGCTGAGTGGCAGAACCACAAAGCTCTGCAGTAAACACAATCGAGAAATCATTCCTGCCAGGTTACCCCCGCCTCTCCATTTACAGGCTCCTCTTACAGGTATCTCAGGCCTCTCAGTGGCAGGGTCCATGAAGGAGGGTAGCTTGACATTGGGGTCTGAGGAAGGGGGGCTCACTTCAGAGTGTATTGATACCTATGGCTCAGGGTTACAGCAGCCGTTCTCAGCCCTGGCTGCATATTAGAACCCTCCCAAAGGGCTTGGAGACATACAGACACTTAAGCCCCAACCTTATTGATTAGATTAGAACCTGTAAGGCTCCGGTAGGCAATGGTATTTAAAAGCCCACCAGGTGATTCGAATAGACAGCCAGCGCTGCGAACCACTGTCCCAGAACTTGAACTTCAGACTGAATTCTTTTTACGATTTTTTCTGGTTCCCAGCAAGAAACTCAGTGCCTGCTGCTCTGTAAAATGAAAAGGCCTCCTCTAGCACAAAACCCCGGTCTCTACTGTTCAGCTTTTTATTTCTGGTTTTGATGGTGGTGGGGACAGCAGGCATTGCAGCAGAAGTTGGGGGAGCTGGGCTTCTGTGTTCTACAATAGTTTTGCAACTTTCAGTGCGTTTATAATAATTTCAAGGGGAAATGTTAAGCAAAAGTGTAGCTGAAGACTTGGGTTCAAATTCTGGATTTGTTATTTATTAAGCATGGGACTTAGGGAAATCACTTATCCTCTCCTGGCCTTTTCCTTTGGAAGATGAGGATAATGATATCTATATTTTGCGTAATCAAAGGAAATAATAAAAGTGTAAAATGTAGGGCCGGCCGAGTGGCGCGATGGTTGGGGGTTGGCTTGGGATGCCAGGGGGCCCCAGTTCATGTTCCACGTGTGAGGGCCAGTGACGCTGCCCTCTGCAGCTGAGATGCTGGGCGGCGGCTCGGCCTGGAGCTGGGCTGCTGTGAGTTGCTGGCGATGGCGTGGGCTGTGGCACCTGCTGCGGTGGGTTGCCGTGGGCTACCATGTGTAGCCAGCAGCCAGTGGTGAGCGGCCGGCAGCCGTGGTGAGCGGCCGTCCAGAGGCCGGCGACTGGTCTGCCTCACCCGGGAGGAGCGTAGTGATGGTGCCAACTTGGGCCGGTGGGCTGGCATCCTCCGCAACTGGACTAAAGAGCAGAACGACAGCAGCTTGTCTGTTCCCCTTCCCCCAGTTTCCCAGCGCTGTTCCCATTACCCCAATTCCCCAATAAAAATCTTTTTTATAAAAAAAAGTGTAAAATGTAGATGTTAGCTGGGGTCTCTTTGCCCCATGAAGGCTAGATGAGATTGTTCAAACCCTTAATCTACAGATCATGGAACTTTCTCACAGGAATTTCTGAGCAATTCACAGCCTTGAGGTCACCTTAGATTGTGAGAACCTGCTTCCACTAAATTAGTCAGTTCAACCATTGTCTCGCCACCCCTTGTTCAACCCAAATGTGCCACTCAGTCATTTACCTTCCCTTCCCCCAAACAAGCCTCTCACACAAGCACTTTTGAATGTAGGTGAGTTTACTGATGGTTTGGCAAGATGAGAGAACAACACTGTCGCATCAAAAATGACTCATGACACAGTATCATGTATTCGTGTTTCTAAACCTCCAGATTGTTTAGTCCTCACCTTTCCTGCTCTGGGCTTCCTTCTTGTCTTTTTCCTTCATGCCCAAGTTTCTTCACATTTCTCATGTGAAACATTTACCTATCGTGCTTGTTTCCTTGACTCTCATCTTTCCTCCAGAGATCTTATTAAAATATCTCTTGACACATCCAGCCACTCCAAAGTGCCACAGAGCTTCAGCAGGTCAACAAAAAGCCAGCCCCCGACTCCGACCAGGTGTGATGGTAACAGCAGGACCATGCTGTCAGCTCAAGCTCATGGTCCACAGCAGCCTCCCACTCACTGCCAGTCCCAGGAATGCCCCAGGTGTCCGCGGTCAGAATGGTCTAACAAACTTGCTCTGCTTTTCCAGGTTTAGATCTGAAGACCACACACTTCAGGGACTCAAAACTCCACTCTTCCGGGATTCGAAACTCCAGTCTTTGGGGGGAATAAAAAAGGGGCTTCTTCTATCTTGAATAAAGAATGACATTTTGAGGAATGTAAACAAGTCAGAAACCCAAGAATGAATGATATTTCATCTGAAATACACAAGTTTACAAAAATTGAAGGAAAATGCACTGGGCAAAGTGCCCCTTCCCACACCCTTCACTTTCAATGGAAATTTGGAGTCATGTTGTTGCCCACAGGCATCCGACCAGCAAGCCCACCTGGGAGAATCTCGGCCCCAGAGACCCAGGAGGGGCTGGTGCTCTGCCAACAGTTCCCCTGTTTGTTCTTCTTCCTGGGCTGATGATGGTAAACTAAGAGCCTTAAAGTAGATAACTAAAAACAGAAGGGATCCAATTGGTTTCCACAGCCCAGGAATAGCTCTAGGAAGCCATCTCCCCTTCCTTCCCTTGCAGATGTTTCTCTGCATCTTGCAAGACCCAAGGTGACCTTGCAAGAAGTTGTCCCTGAGAATCATTTCCTTTCCTAGATGGAGTTGATCAGCTTCCCCCCATGATGCCATGGACACTGTTCATCCCTCCATCAGAATAGACTTCCCCTCTGCTTTCATGTTGGGTCCTTCTCTTCCCCCACCCCCTGCACTAGCTGGTGAGGTCCTGAAAGGCAGGAAACACTTTCCAACACAGAACAGTCCCTGGTAAGGAGAAGATATTTGATAAATGTTTGCTTTAAGAATCAATGAATGAACGAGGGCAACCAAACAACAGCACTGAGCTTGCCAGTGTTATTTATTTTAATATCATGCAAAATAGAGTGGGCATTATCTCCTGTTTCTCTTTTGCGATTAATTAATCAACAAGTCACGACTAAAGACAGCTGGAGCCTAAGAACCAGGTGAGAGGGAAGCAATGCTAAATGCATTCTTGGAGAGGTTTATAATCAACTGTAAATAATAATGCTACATCACATTATTAGAACCGTTCCTTAGCACTCAGCCATTCTTTAGAGCTCATAAAGTGTTTTGCTTAATTTAAAAATACCCCAGCAAGGATAAAGGATAGCACATTTTATAATCACTTGCTAGTAATTACCAGCTAGCCTGTGATAGGGCAGGATTAAAATTCAGATAGTACTTCACACTCTGCTCACATATACTTTTCCTTAGAATAATTCATTTCTTGAGAGAGAAGAGAAATACTTCTAGCGGGCAGAGATGTGTCTCTTAGCAGCAGAAGGCAGGTCTCAGTTCCCAGGGCCCCATGTCCTTCTTCCTCTGGGATCCTCTGAACCTGGCTTGTGGCATATATAAACTTCTTTGCTTCCAGGTCCATGCTGGCACAGGGGATGGAGATGGACAACGGGCAGTTGCTGAGACATTTGTCAAACCTCATTGTTCAAGCTTATTTGGTGACATTAGATTGAGACAGCATGACAGGTACTCATCTATATTTCATGGAATGTCAGTTCATACATATTTACCTTCTGTGTGCTGGTGCAGTTCTAGGAGCTGATTCCAAGGTGAACAGGATAGTCATGACTCCAACCCTGATGGTCTAGTAGAGAAAATGGACATTCAATAAAGAAGTGATCATTAATGTGCAAATTGCTATGAAGGAAAAGTGCAGTGCAAATCAAGTATACTATAATGAAAGTAGTGGAGGCTAAGAACAGGGTCCCCATTTGCTATTGTGCAACTGTAGTCTATGTGAATCCTTCCCCCTGGAGTTGTGTATTGTATAATCTAGCTGGTCAGTATTGCATTCCTGGCTGAGAGGAAAGAAATGACATGTAAACTGAAAAGGAATGGTCAGGTAAAGAAAGGAGGAAGAACCTGCATGAAAAGGGAATGGCATGTGCAAAGGCCCTGAGACAGAAAGAAGCTGCATCTGGCCAACGACCTGAAGGAAGACTAGTGTGG
The DNA here is from genome assembly GCF_001890085.2 of Hipposideros armiger. Taxonomy (NCBI): domain Eukaryota; kingdom Metazoa; phylum Chordata; class Mammalia; order Chiroptera; family Hipposideridae; genus Hipposideros; species Hipposideros armiger. The sequence continues at coordinate 59,954 of NW_017731420.1, read as the reverse complement.
TCTAGGGACAGAGCAGTGGGCACTGTGCCTGGAGAAGGAGGAGGAGCCAGGCCAGGCGGGGCCTTCTAGGCCATTGCAAGGAGTTTGGATACTGCAGTAGTGCCCCCCTTATCCACAGCTTTGATTTTGATTTTTTTGTGGCTTCAGTTACCCACAGTGATTCGCAATCTTAAGATAGTAAGTGGAAAATTCCAGAAATAAACAATTCGAAAGCTTTAAATTGTACACCATTCTGAGTAGCGTGATGAAATATCTCGCTGTTCTGCTCCATCCTGCCCTGGATGTGAATCATCCCTTTGTCCATTGTACCCATGCTGTATATGCTCCCTGCCCATTAGTCACTTAGTAGCCATCTCAGTTATCAGATCAGATATGTGTGTGTGTGTGAGAGAGAGAGAGAGAGAAAAAAACATTCACATAACTTTTATTACAGTATATAGTTATTCATTTTATTATTACTTATTGTTGTTAATCTCTTACTGTGCCTAATTTATAAATTCAGTTTTATCATAGGTATGTGTGTATAGGGAAAAAACAACATGGCATATATAGGGTTTGGTGCTATCTGCAGTTTCAGGCATCTACTGGGGATCTTGGAACATACTCCCTATGGATAAGGGGAGACTACTGTATTTTAAGTGTAATGGGAAAACATTTTAAAGCTGGGAATGACATGATCTGATTTATGTCATTTTGGCTGCCACTGGGGGATGGATTGGGGTTGGGGTGGCAAGATTGGAGGAGTAGAGAACGCTACTGCCAGAGTCAATTTACACAGTGCCTGGTACACACGGGGTACCCACTAAACCTTGGCTTCCTTATTCTACTCTCTCTTACATTTCTGGCAAGCTTTACAATTGCCAAAGCATTTTGATTCATTATTTTATTTGATCTGCCTAGTAGCCCTAGGAGGTGAGGTTGGTTTTATCACCCCCCCCTTCACACCTGCAGTAACTGAGATTTAGAATTGGCTTTCCCAAGACCCAATAGCCAGTAACTCCTGGAGCTGGTTTTCATATCAGGTCAAGGAACTTCACTGATCCCTAATTCTACCATATCACACAGTGTCCATACTAAATGATATAATTACTTAGTTTTTTAAACACTAAGAAGTAATTTAAAATTTCCAGGAGTCATAATTTGCAAGCAGAAAAAGAAAGAAAAATACCAATGAAAGAGCTAATATTTTCCCTAGGAACAGCCTGGGTCATCCAAACTTCAGATTAATTGAGTTAAGAACACTGTATTTCATTGGCGTCACAGTGGCTCTCTCTTCTTTTCATCTTTTTTTACCCCAGTGTGGCCCACGAAAAAGAATCCAGTATGCTCCAAGTCTCAGAAGATATATTTTTGCTCATTAATCACCAAATAGAGGTTAAGACATAAACAAATCAACATTATTTATACTGAATGAGGCCAACATTCCTTTCAAAGACTTTTGTTTCCTCTGGGAACATGGGCTACCTGAGCCCTAGCCACCAAAATATGTACTTAAGTTCCCTTTTAAGGAAATGCCGCCTCATTGCCAAACCTCAAACACAACATCCCAAGTGGAAGAAGATGTTTCAAGTATAACAAGGAGAAAATTCAGATTGAAAAGAATCTCAGTTCTCTTCCTCTAGGGATTCCATCTGAAGCTGTCTGTGGATAGTGTTTAATGTTCTGCAAATCTTCATTGAAAAGTGATATTCATCACAATTGTATTATAATGTTTTCCCCCACCAAATCACTCCTTGTCTAGGAGCCAGCAGCTCAAATCTTGAACAAATCTGCCCCAGGCCTTAGTTCCAATGCCCTCACGAGGGAGGCACACACGGGGGAGGATCAGGCTTATCTCACCTTTGTCTCTGACGCTGGGGAATGATGCATAAGTTGTGAGCTTTGGGTCTGAGGACTGTGATATGCGATTGGCCCTCTTCCCCGCCCACCCCCCTTTTTTTTTTGACCAGAGTTTTGTCAGAATTAATTCACTTGGATTTGTTGTTTTGTTAGAATCTCTATGGAAATTACTAATCCTGAGCATTACAAGCATAGTCCCCTTGAAAGCATAAATCTTAGATGGGGAACAATATAGCCCTGTGGGAAATGGAGAATTGTAAACATGAAGAAGGGAGTTTTTCAGTAAGCTGGGTCGGGGGAGGGGTGGAAGATACTATTATAGAACCCAAAGTTGCCGTGGCCCGAAGGCGTATTCCGTAGAAGGTTTGGACAAAGGACGCAGGAGAGACTGCTTATGAGGACCCAAAGCTGCGGAATACTCCTGGGCCCTCCTTGGCTTCATTGTCACCACTGAGAACCCCACCCACTTTTCCAGGATCCCTGCCCAAAGGTGCAAGGAAGGGGTGGGTGCAGATTTTGTGTGGCTGCATCTGTGGTGGTTGGATCTCAGTTCTGGGGAGGAACCTTATTGAGGGAGAGCTGGCTGTGGCTATCATACAGAAGCAGCAGCAGAGGCAGCTCCTGGGACAATTGCAGAACCTACTGCAAGCTTCCTGGAGCTCCATCCCTACTACTTCCCTCCTCACCCCCCCCCCCC
>NW_017731420.1:47280-52953 GCF_001890085.2 Hipposideros armiger | reverse complement strand
CCTCGGCCGGCCCGCAATTTGTTTTTGGATTGTTTCAGTTTTCTCAGTGGATTTGGAATCCATGAGTGAGGATAGACAAGAGGTGTTTGAGGAGGAAAGACTGTGAAAGAGGCATCTATGAGACGAATGGTGCGAGTGTCCAGGCAAGTGATTCTTAGCTGGCTCCAGGAAGCTTTTTCACAAAACATCGATGCCTGAGCAGGAGGGAAGGAGAAGGACTGGAGGAGGCAATCCGGAGCAGAAGGACCCCTTTCCCAGTTCCACCCAGGTTCGGTTGCACCACAAGGGGTGTGGGAGGGACAAGGTTGGCATCATGGGAGAGGTCCTCAGGGGACACGGTGTCCTTGGGGACAGTGGCATTCAGTGAGAACAAGAGAAGACAGTGAGGGTCAGGGATTTGCTGTCCATGCACAGATGTGGCAGTGCCACCTCACCACCCGCCACTCTCCATCCATTAACCTGCTTTATGCTCTTCCGAGTCCCGTCATTGCCTGCTGAAATGGCCGTCTCTGTTCATTAACACACTTATCTCACCTGACTAGAATGATAGTCTCCTGAGGGCGGGACAAAGGCCTGTCCATTGCTTTATTCCTAGTGTCTTGGACACCACCTGTTGTATACGAGGCCAGTGGTTCTCAAAATATTTACTTTCAGGACCCTTGTACACTCTTGAAAATGGGCTATATTTGCTAATATTTCCCATATTGAAAACTAAAGCAGAAAAATTTTAAATACTTAGTTTGCAAGTATTTTAATTGATAAAAAATTAAACCCATTACATATTAACATAACCTATTTTTATGAAAAATAACTATATTTTCCCAAACCAAAACTATTTAATGAGGAGAATGACCTGGACTTACTGTTTTGCAAAGCTCTTTATGTCTGACTTAATAAAACGCCAAGGGCTCTCACATATGCTCATGCCTTCAATCTGTTGTGCTAGCCCTGGGCATGCGGCTTCTGGAAACCTCCATGGGACACGTGTGAGAAAATGAGGGTGGAAGAGACAAATAATGTCTTAGTAGTATTACGAATGTAGTTTTGACCTCTTGGATACCTCTGACAGGGTCTTGGGACCTCCCTGGGCTCCCCCCCCCCCAGATCATACTTTGAGAACTGCTGTATGGATAATCTTTAAATATTTGCTGACTGACAGGCTGACTGACTGACTGACTGACTGAATAAATGAATGAACAAATGAATGCATGACTCTCTCATTACAATGTGTAAGTTTTCTAACTGGGTTTTTTGCTGCCACTCAGGTTTCCCCTCTAATTCACTTTCCATATTGTTGCAGTGACATTTCCATTGCACTCTCTGTCACCTTTCAAGGTCAAGTGCAATTTGGTAACATGACATCAATAGTCTCCGGGTCTGGCCCTACCCACCTCTTGGGGCCTCTTCTTTTTATTCTACTCTCCCCAGGCCCCTGCTAGCCTCCAGCCATATATAACTGCTTTTACCTGTACTCATGTTGCTCCCATTGTCCAGGATATTTGCATCCTCCTCTCCCGCTACCCCCGCAACACATTGTCTGGTAAACTTGTACAGATCCTTGAAAATCCTATGAAAGTTCGCCTCTCTGAAGCCTTGNGACAGAAAGTGACTGATTAGCCAGGGGAAAGGGGCTTTATTGGGAGGTAGGTCAGGCACTCAGAATCCATAGCACTGCTGAAACCCCAGGCAGGAAACAGACAGAAGGCGAGATGGCCCTGGGGGGTAGGAAAGGGAAGCCCCTGCAGTCAAATTTTCCCAGGTCTGTGCTCTCAGGGTACCACCCTGGGGATGAGGGACTCTGACATTATCACAGCTGCTGGGACACCCACCCAAGACTCACAAGTGGAGGAAAGCATGTGTTTTCCGAGCTTGGTCCTGCCTGGCCCCGGTGATATGGGGGCAGTGAGGGAGGCTCTGGGGAAAGGCGGTTTTGATTTCTCTTCTCAGAGGGCAGGTGCCTGGATTTACTATCCCACCAGGACCCAAAATGGAAGAAAATCAGGGTGCTGTTAAGGAAGGTGATGGGTGCTGAGAGGAGGATGAAGGAGAACTAGTGCACTGTACTGTCTCACTGTCTCCCACGGGACTGTGCGCCCTTCCGGGCAGAGAATCAGCAGGTGTTTCACTCCTCTTTGTCCCCCCAGGGCAGTTCCCTGTTTAATGCAAATATCCCCAAACCCAAGGGCCTCAGATGGGTTCCCAGGAAGGGAGAGCCTCAGAGGGAAGTGGAGGCGAGAGGTGTCCACCAGCTCCTCCTCCTGAGTAACTGCCGGTGTGAACACTGCTCTCTGAAGGCGCTTAGGAAGGGAGCGACAGATTCCAGGGACCTGGGAAGAGTCTCTCCCAACTCCCTGACGGTGGCCAATGCCAGCTTTTCAGGCAAATCTCTGGATCAAGTGAGAGGCAGGAGTGAGTGCAGCTGAGAACTTGAGGAGGAAGCACACTAACTTCGCCTCTCCCTGAGGATCACGGATTGTCCTAATGGCAAATGATGGCTGCCTTTGTCCTCTCCTTTTCTCTCTTTCCCACAAGCTAGGACTCCGGACGGCATATGTTTATTTCTGAAGCAATTAGAAAAAAAACGCAGCACCTCATAATGATAAGTATTTGAGTATAATTTTAACCCAGGCTGAGACGTCTGTTTTAATGAGAAGCACATTGGCTCTGTGATCTTGTGAAAGCCACGCCATCTGCTTGGGTCCCTGTCTTCTCCAAAGTGGCAGGGGCAGAGGGGTGAGCTCAAAGTGTCTGCATTCTCAACAGTCTACCATGCTAAATGGGCAGCCCCACTGCTTAGCTAGGAGGCGTATGAGCCTCATTTATTTGGGGCTGCACTCAGAATTGAGAGGCACAGCTGGTCTCCTAGGTGACTACCATGCAACACCACGGTAATCTATTTCCTGAGCTTGTTTTTCCCTGTAAATGGCTCTGGTAAAAGATCCCAGAGGTGCTGTGGAGTGGGAGAAGTGGGGCATTTTAATATACATGTAGTGACATTTAGGGCCATGTCAGCATCTCAAAGTCAAGCTGGCACAGACTTATAGCTCACAAGATGATGCCTTTGGCTCATGTTTTGCTTAAAAACAAGATGCAAATCCTTTAGGAATCCGAAATATCCTTCAGCAGAAAATCAGGGACACCTGATATAAGTCAGGTGTTGGGAGGGTAGGAAGAGAGATTATTACTGATATGCATCTTGGAGAGTCACATATTAGCATATTAAAGACCCCTCAAGGTTCTGATTAAAGAAAAAGGTTTAACTTTTTATAACCTAGCACTTCCCAAACATATTGGAACATGAAATCTTTTTTTTCCACCTGAAATACTCATTAATTGCTGGCAATTTTGCAGTATGTATTTGCACATATACTTTTGTATAGGATGGGAACTTCCCATGAGCGCTGACCCCAGGGACTCTCCCAGCCTCTCTGCAATAGGGTTGGGGCATGCTTGTAAAGAAATAACCCATTGGATAGTCTCTGAGTGCCTCGAATAAGGAGGTGTGTCCGCCTTCCTCCTCCCTGCTCAACACCATAAGATGGGTACTTGCAAACCGCATTAGAGGGAGGGTGGTGAGAAAGCTGGTCCTGACTCACCCCTGCTCATGGCCCCAAATCATAGGTGCTAGAAATCCAGTCAGCACTGGAGGGCCGGCAGGAGAACCATGAAACAAACATGAGCTGGCATCAAGTCCTACTTGAGGAAACAAACAACATAATGGCTAAACCTGGCAGAGTGTAGTTGTCTGCAGTTACTGAAGAAACAAAATTGCGTTATGTTTATGCCTAGCAAGTTAAGACTCTTCAATAACCTTTTAGATGAGGAAACTGAGGCTATCACACATTCTGTTCTGAGAAAAATTAAATTGTGCCTGGTTCTTGGCATATTACTAAGTGCTTGGTAGATCTTAGCTTTTATTATTTCAAACAGAGAGAAAAACATGGCAGGAAATAGCAGAAGCTCTGCACACCCTGCATTGCCTCCATTTCAGCAGTTGTCATCAGCTCTGCAGGTGGTGCTTTGCATGCCTGCCTGCTGGATCTGGCACGTGAATGATGAATGAATGATAAATGCATGGAGTTAATAAATTGAATAAGATTCCTTTTTCAATTGCATGAGTTAAGAGGAGAGTTGAGAGATTTATTTAAGACCGTTGGGACACTGAATAAAGACAGTGATAAACTTGAAATATTTTCTTTGAGATGTGGGTGGTAATAAACTTCAACATCCAGAGAAGTGACCCTTGGCCACTCAGGATGCTGACTGCTTCACTGTACTGATGCTTCGCTCCATCCCACCTCAATGCCTTGCTCTCATGGCCGTGCTGTTGTGTGGGCACCACAGAAATCAAAAGCGCAATAGCTGATATCTTGTTCTCAAGTATCTTATTCAGACCACTATCTTGTTTACTGCCCCCCAAATCCTTGACTCCTTGGAGACTGCCAATTCATGGACCCAGCTAATTTTTCATTTACCACCAACTTCTTTGTGTTCTCAGTTCCTTCCTTATCCAGCTTAGAGGACATCCTATCCTCCTTGCCTCCCTCTCTCTCGGGCTTGATTAAATTTAACTCTCCTTCTCTGTGTCTGCCTAATAGTCTGACTTCCCTGGACAGGATTCAAGGTCAAGCCAAGGCTTTTGGTTTGAGTGCTGGAAAAACGGAGTTGCCATTTCTGGAAATGAAAGACTTTGGAAGGAACAGGTTTTGGGAGGTGAGTTCAGTTCTAGATATGTGAAGTGTGAGATGGCTATCAGACAGTTGGACTTACGAATCTGTAGTTAAGGGAAGAGCGGTCCAGGTGGGAGACATAAATTTGGAAGTCAGCAGTACATATATATATCGTCTTTAAAGCATTGGGACCGACCGAAGTCATCCAGGGAGCGACTATCATTGAGGGAAAAGAAAAGGTCTGATGCCTGAACCCTGGGACACTAATGTAATTCAGGGACATGAGGAGGAACCAGTAAAAGAGACCAAGAATGAAAGAAGGAGAACTTTCTTGAAGTGCGGTGTTCTGGAAGTCAGGCAGAAAAACATGTTGAAAGAGAAGAGCACGATCAATTGGGGGAAAAGCTAAGGAAGGGACAGACAAGATGAGGACTGAACATGGACTGATTGAGAGACTAAGGTACCATTAGGAAGCAGTTTCAGTGGGATGGTGGGAGAGACGACTGAAGTGGGGTCAGGAATGAATGAGAAGGGAGGAATTGGAGACAGCCAGTAGAGACATTTCTAAAGAATTTTGCTATAAAACAGAGAGCAGAGAAATGGGGCAACAGAGAGGGATGTGGATAAAGAGAGTTGTTTTTTTTTTTAATGGGATAAATTATATTTGTGTGCTAATGGGGAAGTTCCAGTAATGAGTGAAAAATGAATGATGCAGGAGAGCGACGAGACAACTGTTGGAGCAAGTGGCCTTGAGCAGGCCAGAAGGGGTGCCCTGGAGGACATAGGTCTCAGGAGCAGGAAGTTCATTCACAGTGCCCAGCGGGCTGGGGGTTGGATGCGAGCATCTGAGCACTCATGCTGTGGGGGTACGTGGGATGAGGGGAGAATGTGCAATTTGTTTTTGACAGTTTTTTTTTTTTTTTAGCTGAGCCATCCTGCCACCTGTTGGCAGCTCAGCGGCTGCTCAGCTCGGGCCGGGACTCGAACCACTGTTGCTCAGAGC
>NW_017731420.1:41360-46415 GCF_001890085.2 Hipposideros armiger | reverse complement strand
AGAAAAATTTTAAATACTTAGTTTGCAAGTATTTTAATTGATAAAAAATTAAACCCATTACATATTAACATAACCTATTTTTATGAAAAATGACTATATTTTCCCAAACCAAAACTATTTAATGAGGAGAATGACCTGGACTTACTGTTTTGCAAAGCTCTTTATGTCTGACTTAATAAAACGCCAAGGGCTCTCACATATGCTCATGCCTTCAATCTGTTGTGCTAGCCCTGGGCATGCGGCTTCTGGAAACCTCCATGGGACACGTGTGAGAAAATGAGGGTGGAAGAGACAAATAATGTCTTAGTAGTATTACGAATGTAGTTTTGACCTCTTGGATACCTCTGACAGGGTCTTGGGACCTCCCTGGGCTCCCCCCCCCCCAGATCATACTTTGAGAACTGCTGTATGGATAATCTTTAAATATTTGCTGACTGACAGGCTGACTGACTGACTGACTGACTGAATAAATGAATGAACAAATGAATGCATGACTCTCTCATTACAATGTGTAACTTTTCTAACTGGGTTTTTTGCTGCCACTCAGGTTTCCCCTCTAATTCACTTTCCATATTGTTGCAGTGACATTTCCATTGCACTCTCTGTCACCTTTCAAGGTCAAGTGCAATTTGGTAACATGACATCAATAGTCTCCGGGTCTGGCCCTACCCACCTCTTGGGGCCTCTTCTTTTTATTCTACTCTCCCCAGGCCCCTGCTAGCCTCCAGCCATATATAACTGCTTTTACCTGTACTCATGTTGCTCCCATTGTCCAGGATATTTGCATCCTCCTCTCCCGCTACCCCCGCAACACATTGTCTGGTAAACTTGTACAGATCCTTGAAAATCCTATGAAAGTTCGCCTCTCTGAAGCCTTGCCTGACGACCTGTCACCCTGACCCACAGATAGATGAAAAGACACTTAGCCCAGACCTGGTTACACAGAACACAGAGACCTTCATACTCATGGCTGATGCCTCGCAGCACCCCTGTGAGGCAGACATGCTCTATGGCTGCAGCGTGGCCACGATGGGATGGAGCCCAAGCTCCTTTAGGTCAAGGCTCTGGGATTAGGTATCCCTGAATCAAATCCTGAGAAGCTTAGCCTGAAATGCCCCAGGTGCATGATATTAGGCACATGACTTAATATTGCTAAGCCTCAGTACCCTCATCTATAAAATGGGATGCTAAGTGGACCTATCCCAAAGGGTTTTGTACATTTTAAACACATTATTACATGATACTTGTTTAGGACAGACCTCTGGCACATAGCAAGTGCTCAATAACTGCTAGCTCTTATTATTTAATGCCATGGTCATTAGTTCTTATCTTTGACACTCTTAAGTGTGGGCAGATATTAATGTCTCTTTTCTCTATTTGACTTTGAAGTCATAAAAGCAGGTGTTATGTCCTGTGTATCTGTGTCTACACAGCACCCACCAGAGGGCATGACACCTAGTAGGTGCTCAACAAATAGCCCAAGAATGAAAGAATGAATGAATAACAAAGCTGCAGCTTAAATCAAGGGACACGTATTCCATTTTACTAGACTCGATCTTGGTTTTAACTTTACTCTCTCATGTTGTCTGCTGAGTTACACATTCAAGTCAGTGTCTTGGGAAGGGCCTCTATGGTGCCTCCTTTCTTCAGGGGGACCAAATGAACTTCAGTAAAATTAGTTTTACTCAGACATTGTTTCCTGCAAAAGAAGTAACCTGCAAAAAAGTATAATTTGAGGTGCAGGAAGGCACTGAAACTTCCTTTGAGGCATGCCATGTGAAAGAAAGCATACATATCTTCAGCTGCAGAAGCAGACCCGGGGGCCTGATGGCTTCCTGGTGCAGTCCCTCTGGCCTGCAGTTGTGCTCTCAGCCGATGTAGTTCTTCTGGTGGGCCCCTCCCACAGTGGACTTCCTGACAGACCCTCTGACGGTGCCCTGGGAAGGAAGCCTGGGGTGTGGTGGCCTTGGCTCTCACGTGGGCTTGTCACTCTGAGCTTCTCCAATCTTCTCTTTTGCGGATGGCCAGGGTGGGGCCTGGCTGGGAGGAAGGGCCTCCACACACTCCGTGCCTGACCTTGCACACACCATTGTTTGTTATGGCTGTTGTCATTTTATTGCCAACATTGTCATTTTTCAGGGAGTGTCATTGGAAGTCCATCCTCAGTCAGGAAGAAAACAGCCTCTAGTCTGGGATGTGTTCTTACACTGGAAGGCAGGAAATCCTAATGATCAAGAGTGACAGTTTTGGAGTCAGACAAAACTAAACACAATCCTCAACTCTGTTTCTTTCTCACTGAGATTTAATGTAACGTCCCGAAGTCTCAGCTTCCTTGTCTGCAAAATGCGGATTATGATATTCCCTCGTAGGCAATTGTGAGATTTAAGCGAATGGGGATAGGTAAAGCTCTTAGGATGTTCTTCAGAAATTCTTGTTATTAGGACGTAAGACCACAGTATAAACCGGGTACACTTTTTTTTTTTCTGGAAAATCAGTTTTACTTAGAGTTGGGAAGTTTTGAATTATAATTATTTTAATAGAGCAAGCACATAATGTATATATTTGACAAATTTAAAGATAAAATGGAGCCTTCGGAGAAGAAAAACTTGTGCTTTCAATGTCTGATTTGCTCTTTTTGAACCTGACTCCAGGGCTCCCAGACCAAGACAGGAAGTTCACCCTCCTCTGGTGTGGAGGGACTTTAAGTCTGCACATTAGGCCCCCCTCTGCACAGCTTTAACAAATGCAAATTCCTGGACTCCTGGGCTCACTCAGAGGGACTGTCCCCCCAGGACAGCTGTCTCTTTAGTCCATGGTGGGGTTTGTCTTCTCTTTTAGGGACTCCTAAACTGTCACAGATGAGACAGCAATTAATCTGCTGCCTTGGGCCAGACCTGAGCTGACCTGACAGGGAAATGAAGGGGCATTTGAATTCATTTCTCCACTCTGAAGTTCTTTAATGCCCCAGCATTTTGTTATCCACAGAATCCATACTCATCATATCCTCCGTGTTTGAACTTACTTCAGGGCTTTGCTCTGGCGGTCTGGAAAGGTGGGCAGGACTATTAACAATGTGGCAATTCTGGATCTTGAGAATATCATGCTAAGCGAAATCAGTCAGATGGAAAAAGTTGACAAGCATATGATTTTACTCACGTGTGGGTGAAAAACTGAAAGCAACAAATGAACAGGACAAACAAAAATTCATAGACACAGACAACAATTTGGTGGTTACACAGGGAATGGAAGATGGGGGGGCGGTGGTAGAAGAGGGTAAAGGGGGTCAAATATATGCTGACAAAAGGAGACTTGACTTTGGGTGTGAACACACAATGCAATATACAGATGATGTATTATAGAATTGTATACTAGAAACCAATATAATTTTGTTAATAACGTCACCCCAGTAAATTTAATAAAATTAAAAAAAAATGGCAATTACCTCACTCTCCTTAGTGGCTCCTGCAGGGTGATTAGATGCTAAAAGACAAGTCAAATACACAAAGGCAGGCTGGGTAATTGCCCCATCACACATCGCTGCAGGGCCGCACCGGCAGCTCGGCAGCTCGTGGCTTTACTATGTGGGGCACATAACTTGAGGTTTCTACATCCCTGGGTCAACATAGGTCTGTTTAAGGTCAATTATGACAAGCTCTGCACAAAGGATTAATATAAATTTGACAAATCAGGTTAGGAAATGTATTTGTTTTGTCAGATTTCTTGAGTAGGAGCATTTCTTGGTTTAGGCTGAATGATGGCATTCAACATGCATACTTACTCATCTTGACAGCTAACAAGATAAACATGTCAGCATGTGATTTGCCAGGTAGGTTGCCATGAATTTCAGATAGAAGCTGCCAATGGTGTGCATTTTGGGAAAGGGATGAGTGTTGTATTCAAGGTCGTGGCTGTAAAACAAATTTGTTTTTGCCTACTCTGCCCACATATTTGACTCTGACGGCACCAGCCATGCTTGTGCTCAGTTGACGAGCTTGTGAAGAAGCATTGTGTTAGAGGGCCAGTGGCAGGGACCTGAGAGTCTGATCAGGGGTACTCTGTGGGTATAGGCAAAAGGCACAGCTGATTTGCAGCTTAGAGCACTTCGCTTTTTCTGTGGCTTTCACACAGCCACAGGTGTGCCAGGAGCTGCGGCACGAGGCACCTGGCACTGTCAGACTGCCTGCAGAGCACCAGAATCTGGCCCTGGGGAGGACCTCATGGTCTCGGAAGGAACCTAAAGGATGGCTGGGACCTGATAGCATAGCAGACAGAGGTCCCAACGCAGTGTGTGGGGTGCTCCCTATGATCCCTTGCTTTGCCCACCAGGCATTGGCTTGTCAGGGACCACTGCATCAACTCCCCATTTCCCTAGGGACCGTGCTGGCAAGACAGGGCACTTCTGGGTAAATTTGCTCCTTTTGCCTTTCCTGTGCTTCCTGTTAACAGGTGTCCATGGACACAGGATCCTTCCAAGTTCAAGGTATAGTGGAGCTGAATTTGGAGAACATAATTTCACAAGAGGGCCATGCCAGTGCCACAGAAGACTTGCTCTCCCCACCCCACTATCTCCTGTAGTCTGATAGTTTCTCACCCATGTGTTGAAGTGCAAACTCCTGGACAGGAGGGTCCCTGCTTCCTTCTAGTAGCCCCCACAATATCCAGATATTGGCACTCAATGCATTTTTATTGTTGACCAAGTTACTGAAGAGACTCTTTTTTTTTTTTTAGCTGAGCCATCCTGCTACCTGTTGGCAGCTCAGCTGCTGCTCAGCTTGGGCCGGGACTCGAACCACTGTTGCTCAGAGGTTAAACTCTTGAGCGAGCTCTTAACCAACTGAGCCACTTGCCCGGCCCTGAAGAGACTTTTTGTTTTGCCCAAATAGAAGTCAACCTAGAAGATAAAGCAATGTTCCATTTCTTCAATGAAAAGATTCCCCCCCCAGGGCCGACTGAGTGGTGCGATGGTTAAGAACTGGCTTGGGATGCCAGAGGGCCCTGGTTCGGATCCCACATATTAAGGCCAGTGACACTGCCCTCTACAGCTAAGATGCTGAA
>NW_017731420.1:28655-38170 GCF_001890085.2 Hipposideros armiger | reverse complement strand
CCCATCAAATAATTTCCCCAGAATTATATATATATTTATACATATCTATTTCCCCCAGAACTCTATAACTGACTTTTTTCCACTTACATTGCATATATTTTTCCATTCATCAAAGATTCTTCTAAAATAAACATTCCACCATATGGCTGAAACACCATTTATATGTTGAACCCACTATTACTATATTTTGAAGTGACTTCCATTTTTAAAAATATCATAAATAAAGGTGAAAAGAATTATCTCAATGTATGACCCTTGGGCAGGTTTTCAACTCTTGTGTATCAGTTTCCTTATCTGCCACATGGGGACAAGACTACCTCATAGAGCTGTTGAGAACATTAAATATATTTTGTAAAGTGCCAAGAACAATGCCTTCTGCATACTCAGTGGTCTATAAAGTTTAGCAACGATGGTGATGTTGCTGCTGATGATGACTCTTATTTTAGTGACTGACTCTGTCAGCCTAGTTACTCAGTCCAATCAATCTCAAGACTTGTGAATGCTGAGTATTTATTTGGTTTTCTTTCTCCATCCTGCTGCCATTACCCTATTCAGGCCACCTCCCCTGTGCTTGTAGTCCTTCCCCCAAGTGGTCTCCTTGCCTTGAGTTCTGCCTCTTTCAATCCATTTTGCCTTTTGTGGTCAAAGTGATCTTCACAAGACAAATCTCTGAAGAGGTGAACCAAATTCTATTCTTACTAACATTGTTGGGAATACCTACTTCGCAAACCTTCACTAATATCATCTATAATTATTTTTAAAAGGTTCTTAAAAATGGTATCATTTTATATATTTCATTTTCTTGCAAAGGTTGAACTTTAAAAACACATGCTTGCCATTTTTATTACTCCCGTACTCCTGTTCTCCTGTTGCATAATGCCCGCTCATGTCCTTTGCCCTAAAAAGCCCTTATATTATGACACAGTAAATGCTATCTGTGTTATGGAGCTCAGTTTTGGATCCAGGCACCATTTGCCCTGACTGGTCTTGGCTGTGGGCCTGAGGCCATACAGAAAAGCCCCTTCTATTGTTGCCTCTGATGGGAGGATGTCATGTACCCATCTGTTTTAATTTGGCACAGCCCATGAGGACTTGAGAACAGGATCCCCTGAAGCACACAATAATCATTTACTCTAAGTGGCCCGTTCCTCATCCTTGGGTCGCTTTCTACATTTAGTTCCTTCCGGATGGCCATTTTTAGCTCAGATGACCATTTTAAAGCCTACTGCTTTAGGGGGCTAAATATAATTTCTCTGGGAAAGGAGCCAACTGCGATAATTTATTGCCATTTGGCCTGTGTCTTGGGGCAAGACTGAATGTGAGAGGAAATACGGCTCCTACATGAAGAAAGAGGGTGGCACCTCCGAGTGCCAACCACCACTGCACACAAACTTTGTGATAAAAGGGAGCGAGAGGACAGCTGGGATTTCCTCACTTCTGAGCTCCCGGAGGGTACAGGCAACGTAGTCACCGTATGTGACCAGGTTCTTTTGGTCTGAAATGACAGGGGTGTTTAGGTGCGTGTGCCTACTCAAACCTTATTGGATGGTTCTACCTTAATTCCATTTCTCTTTCTGATAGTTCATGCTGCTTGGGATATCACAGAAAGCTTCCATGATCTAATCCCTGACGTTTTCAGTCTTGATACTCCCCCCTAGACTATAGGGATCCCAATCACCATGCTCACTTTTCCAGCCATGTTGAACAACTACAGTTCTCCAAATGCATCATGCTATTTTTTTACCTCTATGCTTTTGCATATAGTATTTTCTCTACTTGAGTCAGAACTGGAAAATGTCTACTCACTTTCAAAACCCAGATCTAACAGCCTTGACCCACCCAAATAGAAGTAATTAGTCACTGTTTTGTTTCTGTATGGCCGTCATTTTACACTTCTGTTGTTTTAACACTAAATTTTCCATGCTTGTGTCTCCTCTATTAAAGTGTGAAAACGCTGAGGGCAGAGATTGTCTCCAACCATCCATCCATCCATCCTTCCATCCATCCACCCATCCATCCAACGAACATTCGTTGAGCACCTACACTGTGCCACATGCTACTCTTACTTATCTTTGCCTCTCTTCTGCTGAACACGGCACCAGAACATAGCAAATGCTCAAGAATGGGTGGTAGAATTGAGCTATTGAGAATGGCTACGTAACCCATTTCCAGCATTGGAGAATTGCCCTCAGGGGCAGCATATTTAATTATCCTGGGCATTCACTCATGACTCACATGTGGGTTTCTTAATGTAGTCTCACTGTGTGGGAGAAATGGATCACCAACTTCTTACTCCGCCCTGCCCCAGAATTCCTCACCACTTCCTGGTCTCCCAGCCTCTCTCAGTGTCCAGAGCCACCAGATGCAATCAGGAGACTCACCTGAATTCTCACCTTCTTCCCTTACAGCTCACTTGCTTTACCAGTGGAAATGATATGTCATGTTGCACCCAAAAGGGCCAAAGTTTGCCCACTTCATGGCACAACTCTGACCAAAATCTGGGAGACGTGCTAGGACAGCATGATACAAAAGTATGTCAGATAACAGGAAGTTGGTGTTGGCAATAGTCACTATATATATATATTTAATTAAACAGAGAGGATTGTAAGAACAAAGCATGCAAAAATGGTTTTAGTGACACAAGTTTTGATAGTGTTTGCAATGGCCTGTAATTAGGGCTGGAGTTGGGGGGCTGGGGTGAGGAAGGGAAGAGTGTGAGTATGTATGGAACAGGGAAATCTGAGACCCACTCTGCCCATATACCACGTATAGCAGTGTGGGCCATGCTTAGTGTTTTGGATGCACCTGCCATTTGTAGACTTATATTTTCATTCCTGGTTTTCCAGACTCTAGATCCCCTGGTTCCTTCCTCCCTCAAGACCCTCTGCCCTCTTGTCAGCCTGATATGTTTTCCTGACAGCTTTAAAAAGCCTCACTGAAGGAAAATGTCCTCTACCTAGTCTGTGATTAGAGTCCACAGTGGCCATTAGGCATAGACCAGCATCCTGTAACCATTAATTTCAGTTAATTATTTGTCTTGTAGCGTTTTTTTGTTGTTCTTTTTTTGGTAATTGTGTTTGACATATATTTCATGCTACTTCTTTAAAAAAATAGAGTAAGCCTTTCCCTAATATGTGGTTCTATACTTGATTTTTCCCCAAAGGAACATTTAGTATGTAAATTCCACAGTAACTATTTCATCTTCTTTACTTTCATTTGATGACTGATTCTGGAGTTAATCTAGTTTGAATTGGGATCTGAGAAGCACATTACATTTTTCCCACTTTTATTGAAATAACAGTTTATAACATTAAATACGCTGTTTAGTTTTTACACTTCGAAATTTTAATATTTTTTTGGAGTATTTGTACTAAATGATGATGTTCAGTGTTTTTAAACAGAATTCTTATTGGGATGTCCTAAGGACCCAGAATTTTGCTTTAAGTTGCTGTTTAAAAACAATAATTTTCTTTATAAAACTTAGTGTCTCATTTTATTTATTTATTTTATTTTTTTTTTAGATTTTTTTTTTTATTGGGGAATTGGGGGGATGGGAACAGACAAGTTGCTGTCGTTTTGTTCTTCAGTCTAGTTGTGGAGGACATTGCTTCACTGGCCCAAGTTGGCACCATCATTGCGCTCTTCCCAGACGAGGCAGATCAGTCGCCGGCTTCTGGACGGCCACTCACTGCGGCTGCTGGCCGCTCACGCTGGCTGCTGGCTACACACGGTAGCCCACGGCAACCCACTGCCACAGGGGCTGCAGACTACGAATTCGCCGGGGACTCACAGCAGCCCAGCTCCAGGTTGAGCTGTTGTTCAGCATCTTAGCTGTAGAGGGCAGTGTCACTGGCCCTCATATGTGGGATCCGAACCGGGGCCCTCTGGTGTCCCAAGCGAGTTCTTAACCATCGCACCACTCGGCCGGCCCTTAGTGTCTCATTTCAGATTCGTTGTAGGAATACTGGGAAGATCCCTCTGCCCTCTCCTCTGGGCCCATCCATCTCCCACACCAGGCTAGCTTCCCACATTCTCAGGCAGGCAGAGCAGGGCCTGATCCAAGAGGACGCCCAGGTCAGCACTGCTTCCTTCACAGCATCTCTTAATATGTCCTCTCATCTAATCAGAAATGCCCACATGCCAATCATGTCTTGGTGATGTTTTTCATTGTGTGGTGACATCACTAGGGAAAAACCTCATCACAGTCCAATTTGGGGGGACTAAAAGTGAGCCACTCACTTTCAGGTTTGTTTCCAAATCCCAGGTGTGTGAACAGTTAGACACTGGACACCTCGGGAAATAGAGCACACACTGGTAGATGTGAAATAAAAGTCCTTGTAAGCCCTTTTAGGTGTGATTACCCAACTGTAGTGAAGCGCCCACAGCAGTGGAACTTCTTTCTACTCAATGCCCTTGGTAAAGTGAAGAACAGATGAGAGCTCAGGCTTTACCTAAAAATATATGTTTTCCCTCCATTTTTTACAAAGAAACTCATATGTGAGGTAGTGGAATGTAATGGCTTGGATCAAGGACTCTTGAAGTCAGAAAAACCCAATTTAAAATCTTAACTCCACTCTTCTTAGCTGGGTGGCCCTGGACATATTGTTTAACCTCTCTCCATCTCAGACTCATAAGATGAAGATAATGATGCCAACCTCATAGGGCTGTTGGGAAGATTCAAAGAGACAAATGTATTTAAGTGATACCTGGTATATAGTACTCAACAAATAGTAGAGCAGTTAATAAATGAAATGGAACAGGCTTTTGAGAGATCTGGAATATCCAAGACAGATTTTCTAGACTAATTTAGGCCTCGAGATTTCTTCTCTAGCTTGGTACTTCCTCATGCTGTTGTTCTTATGTCCACTGCAGGGGAAACCACAGCATGTGGAACTACGTCCGTGTGCAGGGGTGCATAGTTCAAGGGTAGTAGACTGCTATCTGCCAGCATTTGACTTTAGTATTGACGTGGTTCTTCTGTAGAATGTTTTAGCTTTCTAATAAACTCCCATTACCTGAGGTAACTTGAAGACATTCTTTAGAGTTATCATAGCTTAAATAAAATATTGATCTAGATCAGGTTTTCTGTAAAGGGCCAGATAGAAAACATTTTAGACTGTGTTCCCCATATTGTCTCTGCTGCAGTGACTTTATCTTTGTAGCACGAAAGCAGTCATAAACAACACATAAATGAATGGGCACTGATGAGTGCTAGTAAAGCTTTACTATGGACACTGAAATTTGAATTTCACACAATTGTCAAGTATCACAAAATATCCTTTTTTACATTTTTTTAAAATGTGAAAAGTAAACCATACAAAATAGGTGATGGGCTAGATTTATCCCATCGGCCATTTTGCTGACCCCTGGTCTAGAATAATGTTTTGTTAAAGATCAAATTTGGATGTGCACTGGTTTACTTTAGCTTTCCTCCTGTTAAATGTGTGTGTTTATTGAATGTAGACTCTGTGCCTGCATGTGTTAGGTTCTCTATATACATTATCAGAACTTCAAGAAGTCATAATGAAAGGTCTCAACACTATACTCTTTTCTCTATAAGTGACCCATAAAGAAGGTATACTTTATCTCTTTTAACTTCACTCAACACTGCAAGGTAGATTTTATCATCCCTATTTTATAGTTGAGGAAACAGAGGTTCAGAGAGGCAACTTAGTTTGTTTAGGGTCACATGCTGTGGTAGAATTAAGATATAACTCAGCATTATGTGATTTTAAAGCCGAGGCATTTTGCACTGGCATTGATAGCTCCCCTTCACTGCCAATCTTGTAATTATTTAGAAACTCATGAGGTAGCAGAAAAGAAGGCCTGCAAAAGTGGGGGCTGAACAATGACCTCACTTTTTAAAACCCAGGTCAAGGGTTTTTCCAGAAATTTAGGTTCTGTTGGGGTAACACTGAGAAAGTTTGATGAAATGATCAGCAAATGAAATAGCTGTTTATATTTGGTTTTGTTTTTTTAATCACACAAGCAAACATTACTATTATTCAGGTCAATGGCCACACATGGTGAGAAACACCCAGTGGTGGAACTGTAATTACTGAGGTCATAGATCACTTTGGGGTGAAGCTGACATAGGGGCCTTGTCACTGCTGGAAATGACACACAAGTCAATGAGGCCAAGCCAGCCTGGATAAACTTCAAGGCTGTCTGCATTAAAACGATGTCAATTAAATTGAAGAAACTCAAAGACAAGAAAGATAAATAATAACAGTTTTGGAAAGGGTGGATTCAGGAAGCCCAGTTTCTGATTTGACAGAGTTTCAGCGGTGGCAAGTGTGATGGAAGGTTCCCTAGGAGAGCCATCTGCCTGTATTTGGCTTGACAGTAGAGGAAGGAGGTCAAGTGATCAACTTGAATTGTTCTAGAGGTCAAACACAAAGAGAGGGGAGAGAAAAAGAGGGTGACAAATTGGGGGAAAAAAATGAGAAACAAGCAAACTGGCAAGAAAAACTTGAGGTTTACCATAAGACAGCCTTGGAATAAATTCTGAAAGAAAGTATGTATGTATTTGTTGTGGGAGAAGCTAAACTGGGGTGTAAAAATGAGACAATAAGCACACAGGAGGACCAGTATTTTTTGACAGAAATAGTAAGGAAATGTGGGGCCACATCCATGGACAAAGGGACCAGATTTGAGGGTGTGAATCTGTAATAGCTGATAGGAAAATTTGCTTCTCCAAGGCATCATGCTCATGGGAGTATGGAGAGCACAGGAAGTCCTAAATTGATGATAGGAGGATGTTCTAGCTTTGGTGTCTCCCAGAAGCAGAGTCTGAGACAATTATGAGGTTTGACAAATAAGTTCGCGAACTTGTGGCAACAATGTTGCTTACCTTTTTTGATATCAGAAGATTATTCATTATGAATTTTTACCAACTGGACAAACAGTTAACCAAGTTTACTATTTGAATGTGCTGAAAAGGCTGCATGAAAAAGTTAGATGACCTGAACTTTTTGCCAACAATTCTTGGCTCTTGCATCATGACAATGTATAAGCTCACATGGCACTGTCTGTGAGGGAGTTTTTAGCCAGTAAACAAATAACTGCATTGGAACACCCTCCCTACTCACCTGATCTGGCCCCCAGTGACTTCTTTCTTTACCNTCTAGCGTATAGGTCAACTGATTAGATTTAAGTATTTACTCTATTAACTTGGAATATATATGTATTTAAAATTAGACAGCACATGAAGTATTTTATTTTCAATAAAATATTTGATTACACTATAGATGTCTTTGGCACCAGTGGGCCACATGGAGATGCTGGAAATATGTGGGGTGATTTGGGTTGTCACAATGACAGGAGGATGCTACAGGCACTTGGGATGCAGGTCAGAATGCTAATGCATGGGTAGTACCATTAAGGACAGATTGTCCTGCCGGAGTCCCAGTAGAGTCTCCACTGAGAAATGCTGGCCCATACCTTAAAGGAACAGCAGGTATAGTGCGAAGAGCACTGCCTGCCTTAGTGACTGACAACCTGGGTGGGAATCTTCACTCTGATACTTACTTGCTGGGTTGCCTTGTGCAAGTTACTTAACATCTCTGAGCCTCAATTCTCATTTGTAAAATGAGGATGAGCATCCCTCGCAGGATTCCTGTGTGGCTCTGGATAGATCCTAGTAAATAGCAGTTCTTATTCCAGATGGAGGGAGAAGATGCTCCATGTGCTGCATCCTCTCAAAGCAGCCATGGGTTTGACTGTTGTATTTGAAGGAAGCTGGTTGTTACAGTCAAGTGGTGACCTTTCAACTGTGCCTGGGCACTATCTTAGCTGAAAAGCAGGGCTGGCCTGCACAGGTGGGAAGGGAGTTGGCAGGCAGAAGGGCTACATCAGCAAAAATGGGCAGTGCCCACCTACTTGTATTGGCTTTGGCATCAGTTCCCTTAGCAGTGGCTTCCTTCTGCCCTAACACAACCCTGCCTGGGTCAGATCCACTGATGATCACTGTCTTCTCCAGTGTGGCCAAAGCCCTGTGGATTTCACCTGTGCCTTTCGGGACTCAGAGAGCTTCTGATGCTTTTGTTTGATGAGCTGCTGGCAGCACCCCTGGTGGTACTCAATTACAATCTGACTCAGCTGAGAACTTTTGGCCTCAGGTTATGAAAAGAACACCCACTGAGCCCTGGACAACCGAGCTCTGAGGCCATTCAGATTTCACAACATCATTCTTGAAAACTGAAGTGACAAGTTCCGGTCTTATTGGGATTCTTATCACTCTCCTGTGTCGTTGCATTCTTGCCTCCAGTCACTGCTGTTGGTGAATGCTTCCTCATACCTTCCCCCACCTCCCCTCCACTTACATGTTCTCCCTGCATGAGACAGCATGCAGACCTGGGCTGCTAGATACCGGGGGGGGGGGGGGGGGGGGGCTGCAGCTCGAGGTGATGTGTATCATGGGGTGGTTTGGTGTATCCAGGACTTTAGTGACAGGACATTGCTGTATTCCATCCTGTACAAAAGCCCATTTATGAAGAACGTTTCTGGCACTCGCTAATAAAGTTCTGTGACCTTGGTCTTCCTAAGGAGGCTCAGCTGAGTTCGGGTCAGCTAGCCAGGGAGATTGGGAGTGACTTCTCTCCATTGAGACATGGAAGAGGAAAGCTGTGCCTTCTGAAGACATTGTCACTTGGTGGCTGTGCTCTCTGCTAATTGCAAATACATTGAAAAGAGAAATCCCAAATCTTGGAAAACATGCATTGTTTTGTGAAACTGATACACTGAGAATTGCTAGGATCACACACAAAGCCATAAACAAATGTTGTTTGGTAGGGTCAGGACAGTTAATGAAAGAAGAGAAACTCAGCAAGTGGAGGTTATGGAAGGTGGTTTAAAAGTGTAGAATATTAAAGAATAAGAAAGACCTTTGAGGAAAATGATGGATACTTCAAATATATGTGCAGTGGTTTTGTAGAGGTCTTCATTATGATGGTGCTGCAATTCAAATGAGGACACTTGTGTTTATGCTATTGTATCGTCACCTCCAAGAGCCAACCGAGCTCAATGCTCTTGGCCTCACCTTGACCACAGCCAGGGCTTCAGGATGGAAGAAGTTTACCTAGGGCTTTCACCTGGATGGCTCCGATTCTTCACTTTCTTCCCGGGCTTATCCGATGCTATTGACACCAGTGCTGTGTTTCTAACAGACACAAGTGGCCCAGAATGCTGGGAGCATTAATAGCCCCAGGAACAGCCCCATAAGTAATGTGGAAAATGGAGCTGATGGAGAAATAGTCCTCCTGGTCTCTGTCCAGGTGGACAACTCTGAGAAGCATTCGAAGCATTCTCTACCCTCCTCAGAAGGTTGCTGGTGAGATTACGCCCCAGTTACCCCAGCAGTGACCTTGACAATGCACCCTATGTTGCATTCCTTTCTTCCCTTCCTCTCTGTGGTTCCTCAATCACACAGAATCTACCTCTGAGTCAAGTAGCAACACACAGGTATTTGACTCAGGCTCCGCTTTGTGGGGACTCAAGTCATTACCATATAGTCT
>NW_017731420.1:11014-23915 GCF_001890085.2 Hipposideros armiger | reverse complement strand
AATTTCACACAATTGTCAAGTATCACAAAATATCCTTTTTTACATTTTTTTAAAATGTGAAAAGTAAACCATACAAAATAGGTGATGGGCTAGATTTATCCCATCGGCCATTTTGCTGACCCCTGGTCTAGAATAATGTTTTGTTAAAGATCAAATTTGGATGTGCACTGGTTTACTTTAGCTTTCCTCCTGTTAAATGTGTGTGTTTATTGAATGTAGACTCTGTGCCTGCATGTGTTAGGTTCTCTATATACATTATCAGAACTTCAAGAAGTCATAATGAAAGGTCTCAACACTATACTCTTTTCTCTATAAGTGACCCATAAAGAAGGTATACTTTATCTCTTTTAACTTCACTCAACACTGCAAGGTAGATTTTATCATCCCTATTTTATAGTTGAGGAAACAGAGGTTCAGAGAGGCAACTTAGTTTGTTTAGGGTCACATGCTGTGGTAGAATTAAGATATAACTCAGCATTATGTGATTTTAAAGCCGAGGCATTTTGCACTGGCATTGATAGCTCCCCTTCACTGCCAATCTTGTAATTATTTAGAAACTCATGAGGTAGCAGAAAAGAAGGCCTGCAAAAGTGGGGGCTGAACAATGACCTCACTTTTTAAAACCCAGGTCAAGGGTTTTTCCAGAAATTTAGGTTCTGTTGGGGTAACACTGAGAAAGTTTGATGAAATGATCAGCAACTGAAATAGCTGTTTATATTTGGTTTTGTTTTTTTAATCACACAAGCAAACATTACTATTATTCAGGTCAATGGCCACACATGGTGAGAAACACCCAGTGGTGGAACTGTAATTACTGAGGTCATAGATC
The DNA here is from genome assembly GCF_001890085.2 of Hipposideros armiger. NCBI lineage: Eukaryota > Metazoa > Chordata > Mammalia > Chiroptera > Hipposideridae > Hipposideros > Hipposideros armiger. The sequence continues at coordinate 23,086 of NW_017731420.1, read as the reverse complement.
ACTTTGGGGTGAAGCTGACATAGGGGCCTTGTCACTGCTGGAAATGACACACAAGTCAATGAGGCCAAGCCAGCCTGGATAAACTTCAAGGCTGTCTGCATTAAAACGATGTCAATTAAATTGAAGAAACTCAAAGACAAGAAAGATAAATAATAACAGTTTTGGAAAGGGTGGATTCAGGAAGCCCAGTTTCTGATTTGACAGAGTTTCAGCGGTGGCAAGTGTGATGGAAGGTTCCCTAGGAGAGCCATCTGCCTGTATTTGGCTTGACAGTAGAGGAAGGAGGTCAAGTGATCAACTTGAATTGTTCTAGAGGTCAAACACAAAGAGAGGGGAGAGAAAAAGAGGGTGACAAATTGGGGGAAAAAAATGAGAAACAAGCAAACTGGCAAGAAAAACTTGAGGTTTACCATAAGACAGCCTTGGAATAAATTCTGAAAGAAAGTATGTATGTATTTGTTGTGGGAGAAGCTAAACTGGGGTGTAAAAATGAGACAATAAGCACACAGGAGGACCAGTATTTTTTGACAGAAATAGTAAGGAAATGTGGGGCCACATCCATGGACAAAGGGACCAGATTTGAGGGTGTGAATCTGTAATAGCTGATAGGAAAATTTGCTTCTCCAAGGCATCATGCTCATGGGAGTATGGAGAGCACAGGAAGTCCTAAATTGATGATAGGAGGATGTTCTAGCTTTGGTGTCTCCCAGAAGCAGAGTCTGAGACAATTATGAGGTTTGACAAATAAGTTCGCGAACTTGTGGCAACAATGTTGCTTACCTTTTTTGATATCAGAAGATTATTCATTATGAATTTTTACCAACTGGACAAACAGTTAACCAAGTTTACTATTTGAATGTGCTGAAAAGGCTGCATGAAAAAGTTAGATGACCTGAACTTTTTGCCAACAATTCTTGGCTCTTGCATCATGACAATGTATAAGCTCACATGGCACTGTCTGTGAGGGAGTTTTTAGCCAGTAAACAAATAACTGCATTGGAACACCCTCCCTACTCACCTGATCTGGCCCCCAGTGACTTCTTTCTTTACCCAAAGATAAAGGAAATATTAAAATGAAGACATTTTGATGACATTCAGGACATCATGGGTAATATGATGACAGCTCTGATGGCCATTCCAGAAAAAGAGTTCCAAAATTGCTTTGAAGGGTAGACTAGGTGCTGGTTTGGTGCATAGCTTCCTAAGGGGAGTACTTTGAAGGTGACTGTAGTGATATTCAGCTGTGAAGTATGCAGCACTTTTTCTAGGGTGAGGTCATGAACTTAATTGTCAGAACTTGTATTTGAGTGCAAATAATTTTTTGAGAGGTGATTACAAAAAGCAGTTGGGGAGTGGGTGAGACTGAGATGGGAGGACAGCCAAATAAAAGGACATCATCAAGCAAGTTACCACTATGAAAAACCCCACCAGGAATGCTGGGGCCAGTGTAGAATGTGGGCCTTGGTGTTCTCCTGCCCAAGGAGAGGATGCTGGGGTGTGCGCCCACCACCTCTCATGGTTGATCAAGGGCCTTTTCCCAATGACTTCTTGGGCGGGGGGGCGGTGCTTCTGTGGGCACAGCAGGTACAGGGGGCTTTAGCAGTCAAAGGCAGCTCTTGGGCCAAGTGTCACAGGTGCTCACTGGAAGTTGGAATTGAGCTGGTACTTATGGCAATGGTGACAGCCTCTATGGCAGGACACCCTCTGAAGAATCATTTTGGAAGTGAAGCTCTAAGGGTTCTGGCTGTACATGTACACATGCCCTTGGCTAAACAAAAAGCCGGGTAGGTGGGGAAGAGAAAGAAAGATTAAAGCTGTAGAGAAGGAGAAGGACATCTATAAACAAGTTCATGGGAAATCTAAGGTGTCAGTGTGAGGACCAGAGCAAGAAAGCTGAAGTCTGGAATTTTCTTGCCTGTTTACCCATTTCTGTGAAAAGGGAAAACTGGATAGTCTCCATTGGGCTCAAGAATTCAAGTACTCCATGTTCTCATGCTGAATATCATGCTGGTAGATATGAAGATAGATGGTTTTCTCCTTCTTGAGAGTGGAGCTGGGCAGGAGAGAAGTTGGCTATGTCAAAAAAGTTAAGCTGCTTTTGTTGGCATAGAAAACTCCAGAGGTTAGGGGATAAAAGAAAAAACACCTGAGCCTCCCTCTTAAGTCATCTAGTAGTGAGACTGTTTTTCCCAAATGAACTCCTGGGCCAGTATAAACTTCTGCTGGGGTCAAGTCTGCCCTTCCTCGCTCCACCCATTCCCCCAGAAGAACGAGTCCAGACAAGGAGTCAGTATTGTGCAGGGCTGGGTGTGTCTCCATTCAGCAAACATGCCCCATTCACCCACTGGGTCTTGGAGTGGGCTCTCTCAAGCACAACTTCTCTTCCGATCAGTGGGGCTTTGATTTTCCGTGTTATCCAGGGGATGACGTGAAGTCAAGGCATCAGCCCAGCCCAGCCGAGAGAGTTGAGCTATAACAGGCAAAACAGTGATCCTCAAAGATATCAATCAGGTCCTGACTCCTGGAATCCATAAATGTTGCTTTATTTGGAAAAGGGGTCATTGTAGATGTGAGTTACTCACATTCCCTATACCTGGCATTCAGTGGCTACTCAGTGCTCACGTATTGACTGACTATTGATGGGGCCCTGAGAAATAGCCTCTCCTCATTGAGCACATGCACAGAGAATCACAGTGCCAGAAGGGCGTGCCTGGTTTTGGGGAAGAAAGCTGTGTTTTTATTCAGCTGTGGCTGTATCATTCAAGCTTTCACAGAGAAAAGGCAGCAAGAATAAGAAGGCCCAGTGTGGCAGAAATAGAACCCGGGAGGACACATCCTCTTCTGGAAACATCTCCGAGTAGAGGTTTGGAGTTTACTGAAACAGGCAGAGCTGGAATGCCAGCAGCCAAGAGCCTGCCCATACACTCTCTCGCCATCCATTTCTCCCTTCAACTACTATTTACAGCTTGCTGCCCTGATCCTGCAAGGTCATTTTTAACCCCAAAGGAAAAAGAAATGAAAGAGATTTACCGGGTGCTTTCACGTGCATGAGAATTGCTATGCTTTTTCTGTGAGCTCTGTGGGAGTTGGCATTCTGAGAGCAACTGCCATTATCCCAGAGAGAATCCCCATGGCCTGTTGTGTCCTCTCGCTGAGAAGCTGCCCTTCCTCTCTCCTGGCAGAAAGTGAACAGAGCAATTCTTATCCTCAGGGGCGTTAAGCTCGGAGAGTATGAATGTGACTGCCAGATTTAAGTGATGACCGCAGCTTGGGCTATCTCAGATTCATATTAATCTTGTCCCTGGTAAATGCATTTAGTGGGCCTTGCACTTGTCCAAGAGGCTGCAATTCACCTACCACTGACCACTACAGTATGACCATGAGATGTCTATAAAGCACATACACACAAAAAAATACCTCAGATAATTCTTCTATGGGAGAGATATACAATGCATTTTATCTTGCGAGTCCACTTTGATCATTTATTGGTAGCTGCCTGGGGCACTACGTTGAGAAGAATTCTAAAGTGCTGTGTTTACTTAATTATGGGCACCCGAAAACTTATAAGACCATTTTATAAGAAATATGCTAAAAACCAAAGGCTCAATAATGTGCATTTCTAAGCTTTACCAGGAAGAATTCTGCTGTTTCTCTAGAACGCTGAAGTGGGGATGGTCATTCCTCTCTTTCTTCCTTGTGTTAAAGCAAAATTTTTCTCCCCGTCATACTTGCCTATCACCAGACATGATATATTTCATGGTATCATTGAATGTTAGAGTTGGATAATTCTTTAAATAGCACTTAGTCTAAGCATCTTGTTTTATAGAAGGTGAAAAGGAGGCTGTAAGAGTTTGATTTTCACAAGGCCAAACAGCTAGTTAATACAGGTCTTCTGTCTCCCATTTGTCTTCTTTCGGACCCTCTGCCTTCAAGACAGAAAATCTGTCATTGCCTTGGCTCTTTGCTAGTAAAAACTGTGGGGTTGTGTAAGATTGGATCAGCTGGGTATCTTGAGCTATAATAGTACCAAACTCTGAACTACGTAGCCTGGCTTTCTCACTTGCTAGTTGAGTAACCATGAGTAAGTGGCTTAATCTTGCTAAGCCTCAGTTTCTTCATCAGTAAATTGGGGATGAGGATGAAATGAGATAATGAGTATACAGTATGTAGCACTGGACCTGGATCAACGAACGTTGGCTATTGTTATCATCCGTAGGACAATATAGTTGGACTCAATGATTCCTTCCCTTTCTCAGAGCCTATGATTTGGAACATCAGCTGATAATACATGGGTTTGAACTACCTGTGATGAGTCCCATGTTTTCATTAGGACTGTTCTGTCAAAGAAGATAATATGTGGAGAGTGAATTCTTTGCTAACTATAGAGCATTATTCATTGTTTATTTCAGATAACCTTTATCATCATCATTAATACTATTACTATTACTAACTTTCAAGGTATATTGTATGAATATGACTCTGATTCCAATGACAAGTTTCAAATCCATGAAGGACTCTGAATTCTTAACCCTTTTAAGTACAAACTCTTTTTTAACCTTTATATTCTGACCTGTGCCTGAACTGATTCTTCTCAATAAAGTGGTGTTTTGTGGCTGATCTTAATTATCTTGCTACAGTTTTAATTAGAATCATATTTATATTTGCTTTTTATTGATATCTTATTCTTGGGCTTGCATCTGTCATTTCATAAAGGGCACAATTTTAAAACAAACTAATAAATAGATTATAAGTGTGTGCGTGTATGTGGCTAGGCTTAAGTCAACACCAGCTTCTGAAGAGTGAATGTCAGGTATTTGTGAAGGGAACTGATGTCTTGAGGCAGAATCATCTCTTGTGCCTCAGGATGTTGTGTGGGCACAAGTCCCAAAACATGCTATTTCTCTCCTAAACACAGTGAGAGCATGGTCTCCATCCCAAACTTGTAGTCCTGACCCACACCATGTGTACCAGGAAATTGCCTGGGAAGTTGCCATTGCCATGAACGCACCTGATTTCCCACCATCAGGTCTCTGGAAGCTCCAGTGAGTGCCCTGGGCCTGTGCAGCATCCTGCTGGAGATATGCTCCACATTAAAATCCAGTGGTGGGGCCTGGCAGCATTCTGACAAGACCTAGGGACTCTTAAGTGTCCTTCATGGCTGAAGTTTGTGGATATTTTAGGAAAAACTCCCTGAACTTTAGGTTTATTATTTTTTCATGAAAAGGAGACGTCAAGACGATGTGAAAAAGTGAAGGCTTTGTGATCAGAGCACTTGGGTTAGAATCCTGGTGAGACCCTGCCATGGTATTAACCATCTGACCCCAAGGCTGGCTCCTTAATCTTCTCAGTGTCAGTTTTCCCATTTATAAACTGGAGGAGGACTATACCTCCACTGCTGACTTATGGGTTGTTGAGAACATCAAATGAAATAATAGATACAGAAGGACTTGTACATTATTAAGTCATTTTCAAAAATAAACTTCTCACAATAATTATAATAATTACAAAGAAGCAAAGAAAGACTGGTTTTGCATTAGAGTCCCAAGAACAGAGAGTATGAGAAGGGGAGATACAGAAACAATGAAAGACACAACCTGTGCTCTTAAGAAGCTGTGGCCCAGACTGAGCATGTGGGTCCTGATGGCAAACCACCAGTGATGTGTGGAAGTCAGGGCTTGGTCAGCTGTTAGTGATAGAGACCATGTCAGCATGGCTTCAGCAGACAGGAATTTATTGTCTCTAATCCCAGACCAGATCACAGCTGGATTCAGAGGCTTAGGGTCATTGGACCCAGTTTCTTTCATTCAATGCCTTGGCTCCACAGTCCTCTTTGTTAGCTTTATTATCAGGCAAAATAATCCATAATTCTTTCATTGATCCCAGCAATAAAAGAAATTCTTATTCCTAACAAAAGTCCTAGAACTTGAACTTGGTCTGAATGGCTTGGGTCATGTTGGTCATGTTTCCTAAAGCAACCACCATGGCCAACAGCACACAATATGCTGATTCACTCATTTGTTCAACACATATTTATTGAGTACCTACTATGGTAGTAGGACTTTTCTGAGAACTGAGGATATAGCAGTGAACAAAACAGACAAAGAATTAAGTACATAAATAAAATGGTAATTTCAGACACAGATTCAAAGTCAGAGGTTGTGGGTGGGGACCAGGCCTCTGCATTTTAGTAACTCTCCCAGTGAGTTGATACCAGTGGTCCACATATCATCGGATGGTATAAACACAATGTAAAGAACAGGCTCCAAAGAACCAGGGAGCAGTGTTCAGCAGCAAGTCCCCCTTTCTTAGGGCAGGGAAGTTTGCAGACATGAACAGAATGGACAGCAATACCAGTCCTTGCTTCAGGATGGACAGGAAAACAGTATGCTTGTGTGAAGGGCAGGAGTGGGAACTATAATTGTTCAAGGCATCACTTATCACCCTGGAAGGCGCCATCGCCAGCCAAAATTCAGATACTTCCTGCAAATATAAAAATGAAAAATGTGTTTGCTTCCTCCCTTTCCAGTTTTAAGTATTTGTGAAGATTCAGGCTGTGTGGGAATTAATCATTTTGTGCTCTAGATGCAGGTCTACGTGTGTAGGGTCCAGTCTTCATTTATTGCAGTTGATTATTATCTTGCTGGCTGTCCCTTCTCCTTCTATCCACTCTTCCTTTCAGAACAGCCTCTTCTATCTCATTTCCTCCCCTTTCCCCTGAGAAGGAAAATCCTTGTGGAAAATGTTTCTATGTATGGTTGTCTAGAGGCTTGTTTCTTGGAGGCAAAAAGTGACAGTTGCTTGGAAATCTGGTTTTCAAAGCTGCCCAGTTTTTCCAGAGGTAAGAAACCAAAGCGGAGACAGAGCAAAGCCAGGCAGCGCTTCTGGAACCTTTCAGTGTAAAGCTGTCCTGAGGCTGTTTCAGTGAACTCCTGCCTCCCCTTTCCTGTTTGCTTCCCAGGGAAAATTCTTAGGCTGTGTGACCTCTGTTTCCTCTGAACTTTGTAGCTTGTGTTCCAGCCTTTGGTCACTAGCTTTCCTTTCTGTGAAGGTTGGAAACCAGGGCCTTGCCATGCCATGTTTGCACCAGTGCTCAGTGGAGGTTTATCAAGCAAATGAGTGATTGCTACAGTTGGGTGTGCGGTGGTGAAGATAATTATAATGAGAGGCTCAAAAGGAAGGCAAGGCACAATACCAACTAGAGAAACAGGCAAGTAGTGAATCCTTAGTGGATGCATCAGGTATTATATGTAGAGGCAGCAGCTGGTGTGATGCCACTTCTGGAGAGGACTGCAGGACAGGGTCACATCCAGTGCCTTATCTCTCCTCTGGATCAATCACAGGTCACTTAAATGAAAACACATTAGAAACGGGAGCTTAGAGCTCTAAGAAGGCAGAGTGGAAGGGCCTCAGAGCTCGTCCTGTCCAGCTCCTTGTACAGAAGAGGGAAGTGAGGCTAGCAAAGTGGGATGACTTGCCTAAGGTCAGCCAGGAGCTTTCAATGACAAAGCTTTGCAAGTCATAGGCAGAAGCCAGGAGGCCAAAGGCAGCTGAGATTCACCAGGGGCACAATTCTTAAAGTCTATCAAGTTATTAATAAATAATGAAGAAAAAGTTGATATCATTTAGTCATTTAGAGATAAAGCAATGGTATGAGTCAAATTTTGACTTTTCTTACAAATTCTTCTCTTTGTGGTAAGATGCTTGGTAGAGTGTGGACAGCTCCATTTTTAGAGGAGAATATTTGGAAATGAAATGACAACTCCTGATTTCTGTCTGTAACTGAACAGTTTCCTGCCTGAACACCTGGTTTTTTGGGGTCTGGCAATTTCCTCTTTTTTAAAAGAGCATCACAAATTGAATTTAAATCCTAACTTACAAAATAATAATAAAATAATAAGATGAAGCATTAATTTAAATTACATGTCATTTCCTGCTTTCAACCCTCCAGTGAAAAGTTCTTGGCAAGGCTTTTGTCCTTACCAGCCTGCCCAGCCACCCTTTCACTTTGTCACCATTCTGAGCTACTGGCTTCATTCTTTCTAAGACTAAGTTATGCACTGAAATTTAGCAAATCTGGGAAAGTAGGTTATCTGTTTCTGTATGTGAGAAATTATCTCTTTTTGAAAAAAATTTTTAAAGAGTTATATGAATTGTTAGTAATAACACTTGGACTATGAGAGTTGAGTCTGAGTGAAAATTGTTATGGAGGGAGGTTGGAGAGGATAGAGAAAATATAATTAGGCATTCACTTAAAAAATGTTAGCTTGATCTTATGTATTAAGGTAATTGGGGTAGAAGTAAGTTCAGATGTGACATACAGATCTGACAATTAAGTTCATGAACTCATCCTAGAAAAAGTGCTACAAACCTCATTGCTGAATATCACTATGGTCACCTTAGAAGTACTACCCTTGGGAAGCTATGCACTGATTCTAGTGCCTAGTCAATCCTTTAAAGCAGCGGTTCTCAACCTGTGGGTCTCGACCCCTTTGGGGTCGAACGATCCTTTCACAGGGGTCGCCTAAGACCATCGGAAAACAAAAAGATATTTACATTACGATTGATAACAGTAGCAAAATTACAGTTATAGAGTAGCAACAAAAATAATTTTATGGTTGGTGGTCACCCCAACACGAGGAACTGTATTAAGGGGCGCGGCATTAGGAAGGTTGAGAACTGCTGCTTTAAAGCAATTTTGGAACTCTTTTTCTGGAATGGCCATCAGAACTGTCTTCATATTACCTTTGATGTGTTCAATGTCATCAAAATGTCTTCCTTTCAATATTTCCTTTCTCTTTAGATAAAGAACAGAGTCATTGGGGACCACATCAGGTGAGTAGGGAGGGTGTTCCAATGCAGTTATTTGTTTACTGGCTAAAAACTCCCTCACAGACAGTGCTGTGTGAACGCATACATTGTCATGATGCAAGAGCCGTGAATTGTTTGTGAAAAGTTCAGGCTATCTAACTTTTCATGCAGCCTTTTCAGCACTTCCAAATAGTAAACTTGGTTAACTGTTTGTCCAGTTGGTACAAATTCATAATGAATAATTCCTCTGATATCAATAAAACGTTAGCAATATTGTTGCCAGAAGTTCACGAACTTATTTGTCAGACCTCATACTTTCCTAAAAAGTCCCAATCAAGGTCATATATCACATCACCTCCTAGATTTGCATGTGAACAGGCACAGTTACGAATGTAGCAGACTGTTTGCATGGCAATTGTAAGGAGATGTTTCTTCCTTCTGTCATCAAGACAGTATTTCATCCATCTCTGTATTAAATTTGTAGGCTAGAAAACCCTTGTTGCCATTAATTTTTATTTGTTCAAAACCAGAATGTATGGTAATATATTGGTAATAAAATAGGATGAGGCAGAAAACCTTGCAAAATACCTCACCAGACGGAAGTGCTGGCAAAGGGCAAGCTTGGAATCATCTGTGCTGAGAATCTAGCTCACCAGAGGAAGAAGCTGTCTTTCCAGGGTGGAGTATACCTTTCAGATACCCTTGTCCTGTGTCCTCTCCTCTCGCTTCCACAGGGTCAAGCTCCCTCCCCAGCTTTGGGGGCCATGATTTACCTCCACCTGTAACTGACATTAGTATATCGATACCCCATCCCCACCCTGCCACCATCAACATATTTTCTTGGTTCAGTTTAGCTGACAACACATTCAGGTGGATGCATCCCAGCCAAGATAAATACTTTGGTTTTTCAAACTATCTGTACATGAAAATCATCTAGGGAGATATTAAAAAAATACTGATATTCATAGCTCACCCTCCGGGAGCCTGATTTAAGTGGCCTGGGTGAACCCAGACCTTCAATATTTTGTTCTGTTCTGTTTTTTTTTTTTGTTTGTTTGTTTAGCTTTCTATACTGATTCTAATGTATGGCTAGGGTGGAAACTTCATGCATTGGAGAAAAGCAGAAACACTTCAGGGAAGCGTGTTTGATTCGGCCTGGGAGCACTCAGACCTGCCGTTCCCTGGAAGCCAGAAGTGTGTTGGACGGAGGAGGCCTGACTTCTGAGCTCATAACCCCCACTGGCCAAGTGCCTCAACCTCACTGGGCTCAGGGTCCTCACAGACGAAATCAGGAGAGTGGGCTGAGTCTTCATTTCCTCCAGGTGCCCGCGGGGTGATGCTGCGACTCCTGCAGAATCTCCATTCCTCTGTCTGAGGTCCAGTTAGACAACCAGCCCTCTTGCTTCATAGCTCCTTCAGTCCAGTTTGTAAAAGTGACCCCGCTTTGCCCTTTCTTCCTTCAGATTTCAGTTTTGGCATAACTTTAGGTTGGTGAATCACATTCTATAATCACAACATTTTCTTATGTTCAACCCTAACTGGCTTGAGATGGGCATCACAGTCAGAATGTTAGGTGGCAAGCAAGCTCACCCCCCTACCAGAACTAAAAAAAATAAAGCATCATACCTCATAAGTGCCTTGGACTTGAGATCTCTAGCCTGGCAGCCCCAGTGCCCATCACACTTAGAAACTTCTGAGCTGAAAAAGAAACTTCGGTCTCTTAGAGGCAAAAAAACAAAACAAAACAAAAAACTCTCCACAAATCCTTGGTTTAAACACAAAAGATATAGACTCTACTTAGTCATAGAAGACTGAAGAAGCCATATGAGTTAATAAAGAAAAGATGGGTTCCTAAATCTGAAGGGCAAAATTGAAGTGCAGGCAAATTAGGAAATGCAGATTACATTTTCCCTGAAATGGAGCCCACAGTGAAAAATAAAATAAAACAGGGGTTTGAGGCTGAAATATGCCAAAGGCTCGCTGTGCGCAAAAGCAGTTCAAGGTGCTTACCTGCGTAAGTGCATGGCTCTTTTTTTCTCTCCCTGAACCTGCTGCTGAAATCCATCGTCTTGTCCTTTTTCATAACCTTTTCTGCAGGATAGATGTACTCTCCCAACTGGGGCTCCATTTGCCCTGCCAAATCCCATGCTGAAAACTAACTTACAAAAGGGATGGTTTAAGAGGACACAAACAAGGCTGAAAACTAGGGAGCAACCTAAAGGAACAGCTTGAGTTTGGAAGTTAAAGAGCATCTGAGAAGCCATGTGGAGTGAGCTCATATTTCCTAAGGATCCTGCTGGCTTGTGCCAGTTGAGATGACCCGTCTCTCCAGATGGGACATGAGGCTTTGTGTACTGACTGTAATTGCCCATGACAATTGCAGTCTTCTTACTGCATCAAGAAAAGGAGATATTCCAAAAAAAGTAACAACCAGAGAACCACACTATTTGAGGCAAATGTCCTATTAAAACTGTAATTGTCTCCATTAGAGAAATTCCTCCCCATATTCCCATTCTTTGTTTCACGCATCTATTTTTCAATAGTCTTCTTCTATCTACCTCCCTCAAATTTCCTGGTGTCTCTTTTTGTAGAAAAGAACCAAAGGTATTGCTAACTTCTCTTACTGTTTGGATATGTAAGAAAGTATTTTCCTTTTAACTTTCTCATCATAGAAACCCTTGCCTTGGGCATTGCATTTTCACATTCATTCACCCACCCATCCTTCCACCCATCCATCTATCCAATATTTGTGTATTTGCTAAACCCTGTGAGAATACTGGTTGCTCCCAGAGTTGTTCCCTCTTCTTTTGACAACAGTCCCATTTTTCTTTGGGGGGAAAAGCCTTCATTCAATTTTAATCCATGTAGTCAAGTGGGACTTGACCCCAGCAGCCAGCAGCAAGGGTGGGTACATGATCTAGACCTGGTAACTGCCTCAATAACTGGATTAATTGGGCAAATCAGAATCAGTCCAACTCCTTGGTCAATGGTTAGAACTCTTGGGACAGAAAATCTCCCACATAGCTGATATTGCCAAGCTATAGGAATGTCAGCTTGGAGTTGCCAATAGTCATGATGAAAGAGAGGTCAATAGAGAAGAAACAGAACTGAGAGGTAATGAGCAGGCAGCCAAGTACTGGAAGCTTGGTTGAGCCCCTGAGTCCAGCTGTTTTATTATTTCTTTTTTTTATTTTTTCATTTTTTTAGGTGTTTTTTTTGGGGGGAATTGGGGGATGGGAACAGTGCTGGGGAATTGGGGAAAGG
>NW_017731420.1:0-7069 GCF_001890085.2 Hipposideros armiger | reverse complement strand
CTATCTGAAGTGTACCTGGCGTATAAGACGACCCCCCACTTGGAGGCATATTTTTCAGGGCCAAAAAATCGTCTTATACGCCGGCAAATACGGTACATAAAGCAAGAGACGCATAATGGTGATAGTGTGCTGTGAAATGCAGAGAATAATTAAGTCAACCTTGGACCCCTGAGAGAGGAGGAGAGAGAGGAGGAAGATGACTCTTATGAGTGCCTGCCAAGTACTTCTTTGCTAGGATTTGCCCCTTCCTCCCTCCTTCCACAGGGTGTAACAGGAGGATTGAGTTTCTTTCTACAGTGTGATCCCACCCATTTTTCATTGTTGATTAGTTCAGGGGTGGGCACCTAACTCAAGCTTGGGCAATCAGTTCACTTCCTTTTACAGAGGGCTTTAGTGTCCAATAGAGGCACTATAGCTGAGGGTTAAGGGAAAACTGGAAGCAAAATAGATTCAAACCTTACCTCCACCACCATTTACATCATCTTGGGTACATGGTTTAGCTTCTAAGTACCTGGGTTTTCTTGTCTGTAAAATGGGAAAATATAATACCTGCCTTATAAGATAATGTGAAGATATAACGAGTAAATGAAATGCATGTATAATGTTCAGAACAGTGCCTGCCACACAACAGGGGTTCAGTAAATATTGACCATGATTGCTTTCTAAGGACTTGGGAGTTGGGAGACTAAAAGGCTTTATCTGTGGGGCTGATCAGTATGCCAAGGAGTAAGTCACTTTCAATTGCATGAAGCAGCCTCATTATTTTATCCCCATGGGCCATAGAAATATAATAACTTTAGTGAGGTGAAAAGGTTGGGAAGCACTGATGAGCAGAAATCAACCTCTGGTTCAATTCCTGAAGCCTCGCTCTACCAGACACCTTGGGTTCACATGATACCTCGGTATTTTTCCATTCAATCAGCCCCCTTTTTTAAAACTGAAATTAGTTTAAATGTATTTCTGTCACTTACCTAGAGAATTTTGATTAAGAGGGTCATAATGACAGCAAAGGCCCCAAAGCTCAGCCTTTTAGCTTATCTCCATACATGGTAACTCCCATGGTATCTTCTCTTCCACACCATGAAGAGTGAGAGTCAACCTCAGTCCTGATATCTGAGTTAGAAATTGTTGAAAAACAAGTACAAAAATCATATATCTCCCACAGTCATGATCAGCTCCCAGTTCATGCAAATGGTAATGTATCGACGTCAGCACCCTGGATTTTATACAGAATTTTCTGGTGTAATAGCACATTTGGGGTTTCATGAGGCTTACATATGTTGTTAAGAGAATCAGTTCCTGCTCTTACTCATAATTACCTCCATGCTGGTAAGTTCTATTTACCATTTCTTAATAGAATGTTTATACAACTATTTAAAAAATAATCATTTTCAGTCTTTAGAAAAGTTGGCCAAGTCTCTACTGGGATTCAGCCTTGTATATCAAACCAATAAATGATGGATTTACATTTCTCAGAGCAAAAGAACCTAGAAGAGAATGTGAAAGTGTCTCTGGAAGGATGAAAAACAGACAACCTTCCCTGACCTTTGGAAGTCAGAGAATAGTCAACAAACTGATTTAGGCAATTTCACCACTTTGAAAGATTTCAAAGAAGACTGATAATTTCTGTTTGCTCAGCCACCATTTGGAAGTGCAAAGATCAGGGACATCAAAAGCTTTATTTGAGCTTTTGAATGTGTTTGTGAAATCACTAATATGTTATAGAGGCATTTCTCAGAGATCTGCATTTTGGCGGTTTTTATCTATTGTCAGTTTGGTATTTGCCATCTGATCAAGTGAGTGTCCCTTCCAGCATGCCAAACACCTTCCAAACACCTTTCAAAGGCATCCAGAGAGAAAGGGAAAACAGCTATTTCCTGTGATTAGGAGTCAGAGGCAGCCAAAGGGGCCTATAATGACTTCCTGAGGATGTTTAGTCAATCACTACTGTTCTTCTGTCAGGTTTTTTTTTATTTTTATTTCTAATGTGCTTTGACGTGTGTTCCCAAAGGTTCATGTTTAACTGTAGCTGAAACGGGCCGCTGTCTCCATCTTTCACCTTGGAAGTGTTTCTTATCAAAGAAGATTTAAGGAAGAAAACCCGATTCATTAATCGGTATGTTATCACAAGACTGGAATTAAATAGGAAAGCAGTGAAACCTCGGAAGTGAACGGATAGCCAGTATTACAGGTGTGGGTTTCTGCTTCCATTTCAAAGTACGACACCTTTGCAGTTGTTCTCCCTGCCAGAAGGAGGCCTCATAGACAGAGAACTAAGCTCTTCCAAAGTGAGAAATAAGTCCTCACAGGAGATCTGAGTGGCTGATGAAAGGCAAGCAGGAGACAACGCTGGTCAGGAGCAACTTTTTCTGAATATAAGAGGTGATCACTTTGTACTGAAAATAGATTTTCAGCTACATACAAGCAGAGACTGAGAATATTTGGCATAGAATTAGAATAAGAGTCTCAAAGAAAGGGCAAAGTTACTTCACTGGAGACCATTTTGACACAGAATACCACCAAGTAAGCTTGGCAGAGCCCATCGATGCTGGAAGGGAAATACAGATGCGACCAAAACAGAGTGAGTTCTGGTCACCTCTCCTAGGAGTGTTCTCAATTCTTAGTGAGGAGACGGGAAATACATGTCAGCACTTCTACTTTGTGAAATCTCTAGAACATGGTGTATTGAAATACTTGAATTATTGTGATGCGTGGTGTATTGTGATCATGAATTGTTTGTAGTTCCGATCCTATGTCGTGGGTTAAGTCATTATCTGCTAATCTTTTTGTTATCTTTATCAAGCATGGATTTAAAGACACCGTCAAGTTGTTTCCATGTATTAAAAATGAAATTGCTAATATTGAATGTTGACTGTAATTGAAAATTTTTTAAAAATGGGATTGAATTCTACTGATTCAAGACGCTGGTGCCAAGAGTGGCAGACCAGGTGAGAGTAACCGTGTCTTGGTTTGGGCTTTTATGGAAGCAGGCCCAGAGACAAGAATTCATATGTAAGCATTTTGTTTGGGACATGATCCCTGGAAACCACAGTAGAGGAGGGTAGACATGAAACCAAGAAAGGGAAGGGCTAATAGAAGGTGGATTATGAAACGAATCACTCCGGTGGAACACCGAAGCTGGGGACCTCTGGAAACGGCACAGAATATGCACCCCTGAGTCATCTTGTCCGGGGTCCAGGGAGCTGAGGTATTTATACTCGTGTACCAATTCCTATCAGTCGGGAATCCAGAGTTTCTCGTGGGACGTGGTCATGCTCCAGAACCGTTAAACCTGCGTGTAACATACAGGTGCTGCCGGGAGGAAGCTGGCCCCGCGTGCACTGAATGATGAAGGGGAAGGGCTGTCAGTGGGACACCAGAGCATCAACTGCAAGGCCCTGCGGGACGCTGTCTTAACAAGACTTTTTCTAGACCGGATGAGGATGAGCTGCTTGGGAACATTACTTTTGTGCATCTCCCACTCTGCCCCAGCACCTGTGATTTGGCTATACACCTGAGGACCTACAGGTCCTCAGGTTGTTTATAACCCCAAATTGCATTTCTGTACCTTTTACTTGTAATCTTTTTCTATATATTATATTAAAGTACAATATATTAAAAACTGAGGTATACTTACGACTATATTCCAAATCTGTCAGTTCCTTACCACTGCTTAGTAGATGCACACTATGGAAAACGCATAGAGGCAGCCCGAGATAGAAGGACACGGCATAATAAAGTGTGTCCTATGGCGAGTAGCATCTCTTTCAGGTGAGACAATGGCCTTACTGAGGGCACATCTGGGATCTATAATAGCAAGTGCCGAGGGAATCNTCTCATATGTGGGATCCAAACTGGGGCCCTCTGGCATCCCAATCCTGCTCTTAACCAATGCGCCACTCAGCCGGCTCGAGTCCAGCTGTTTTAAATTCTATCCTCTGAAAATTTCAGGTGTGTGAGTGTATAAATTTCCCTCTTCACATTAGTCATTTTGAGTTGGGTTTTTGTCACTTGCAAATGAAATAGTTCTGTCTCATCTGTGCCAGACCCTGAGACCAAGACAAACCAATTTCAGAGTCCTAGCAGCCTAGTAGAGTGGTTAAGACTGTGAGCTCTGTCACCTGCCCTTGAATTCTGGCTCCACCACTGGCAAAGTGCATGACCCACACAAGTTCCTATGTGCTTCCATTTACTCCTCTAGAAAATGGTGAAGATACATGTAGTACACCCCTCCTAGTTTGCTGGGACTCAGAAATCTGCTTTCTTATTTTTCTCCTCCTCTCTATCCCACTGTATTCTTTCCCCCCCTCTCTATGACACGCATATATAGTATATTATTGTTCCTAATTCAGAACAAACCAGGGTGGTTGTAAGCATTGGTATTGTTTGCTTCTGTAGCGTATCTCTGCAGAAGCTGACAAATATATCACTTTTCTCTACCCAGCACAACAAACGATGAAGGCAGGACGTGTCGGGTAGAACATTGTCTCCATGTACATGAAACGGTAGCCTCCAAATACACTATCAGGGAAGCTATTCCAGAAAGACTCATGCAGTGTCTTGGAAATAAGTGCTTCTTCTGTGAGTGTGTGTTAAGGCACAGCTAAATACAGAATCATCAGAAATGGGTGAGAGTGGGGGATAAGATCTGATAAAATGCTGTCTACACCTACTTTCTAATCCCAATGGATCAGGGAGCCTGGCCCTGGGCAAAGTCTGTCTGAGGTTTCACCAAGATCCTAGTTTTATAGAATGAGAAGTTTTTCTGATTCTCACCAGCTCATCTTGCTCTTGTCTCTGTCCCCGTCACTAGTTAATGATCTCCATGGGCAAAAATCCCCACAGTTAATGAACCCAAACACAAATAGGCCTGCTGGTCCCCACACAAGCCCAAACACTGCACATGGTATCAGACTCCCCAGTAAGCCTTTGCCCGGGATGGAGCTGTTGCCACCAAACATGGCCTCCTGATTAGCCCCCTCATGGCGAGTCACTAGAACTTCCTCAGCTTAGGCCATGGAGTTCTCCTCATAATTAACCTCTCTTTTTATAGCTAATGGTTCTTACAGCTAGGCCTGTAATGTAGGGCAGCCAGTAATTCACCCTGAGGGCTTCTTTCCTTGTATGAAACCAAAGCATTTTATAAAGAGTCACTCTGCGGCACAGCAGCAGCCTGAAAGTTGCTTAGAAAGCTAATGGGAAAGGCCTTATTACTCTGAGGGTAGTCCCACTGTGTTTGATTTCCTCATTCTTCTTCCTTGTTATTTATTTTAAACCAAAAGAATCAAGTTCATTCCCATTTAAGTGTATTCTGTAACTGTAAGCTGTGCCTTCTTGTATTCCTGGGAATATCTGACTATGGGTTGCTGGAAGCTGGTTTTAGATAACTTCCAACTTGAGGGTGATATTGTTCCTAGAAAGCCTTCAAAGAGAAGCTATATTGCCCATCTCTAAGTTCAGGGGCACATATATTGAGGCTAAAGGAAAAGGGTTAGAACCTTCCAACAGAAAACCTGCTGAGAAAAAATTTCCATAAGAATGACAAATAAATAAATAAAAACAAAAACAAACATACAAATGAACAAACAAAAATTCAAAGATCCTGAAACGAGAAAGAAAATGAGTGTGACACCTTCTAATTCTATTTGTAAGAGTAATCAGTTTGGTGATAATCATACTAAGAAGAGCTAACATTTATTGTCAGTTGAGGCCATGCCAGCCACCATTCTAAACAGTTGATAATTGTGCCCTCACATAATCCTCAGAACAATCCTATGAGGTAGATGCTATTAGTCCTGTTTTACAGATGAAGACACTGAAGTGAACACATACGAAGCCAGAAAGTATTAGCACATGGCCATGAGCTGGCTCCTGGCCATGGTCCAGCCAAGATCATACAGCTGCTTGTGTAAGGATGTCCTCTGGAGGAGAGCTGTTGACCTTCCTAACTATATGTGGCAGCTGATGCTATATTTTCTATTGCACAGCATTATAGCTCCAGGAAAGTTCTCTTTTCTAAAGCTACATCTCCAGGCTATTCTATCTGAGCCTCTTCTCAACCCAGTTGGTTTCTAAATACAAATCCTGCAGCCATGTCAAAAGAGGGTGAGTAAGGGAGCATTATTCGACAAACATGCACTGGGTTCCTGCAATGTATGGGGCTCTGGGACACAGAGATGGAAAAGCCAAGGTCCTTGGATTCAAAGACTTTATAATCTGTTGGTGGAGATAGACAGGTAAACAGACCATTGCAATGTATGTAACACATGTTATTATAATAAGTGCAAATAACACTTAGTTTGTACTAGGCAAAGTTTTTAGCACTTTTCATAGATTTTTCTCATTTAATCTTCACAACAATCCCTTAAGTAGTTGTGGTTAACATT
Organism: Hipposideros armiger; assembly: GCF_001890085.2. NCBI lineage: Eukaryota > Metazoa > Chordata > Mammalia > Chiroptera > Hipposideridae > Hipposideros > Hipposideros armiger. The sequence goes on along the minus strand of NW_017731420.1, from coordinate 683 downwards.
TTGCAGACAAGGAAGTGAAGGTACCAAGAGGCTATGTGACTTAGCTGCAAGTAGAACAGACAAGATTCTGAGTCTCGGCAGCCTGACCGTGATCCTACACTTTTAACCAAGCTGTTCTGTGGCCTCTGTCCTGGTGGAGGCAAGCACAGAAGGCTGTTGGAGCACACTCCACCAGGCAGAGAAGGGCCTTTCCAGATGAGAGGGCTCCCAAATTGGGTGAGGTGATCCATAGAACCCACTAGTCCATGATTGGACAAGACATGGGCTGGGGGAAATGTAAAATGTGGTGCAGGCACATCATGGAGTATATGCTGTAGTCAGAAGCGATGGGCTAGCAACATAACAACATGGACAGATATTATGAACATAAGACTGAGTGGCAAAAGGAAGACACAGAGTGGGACCTGTAGCCCAATGTCATATATGTAAATTAAAAATGCATGCACACAAAACAATATACATTATATAAGGACACACATAAAGAAAATAAAATGATTCCTATTAAATAAAGTAGAATGATTGGCTTTGAGGATGGGGAGAATGGGAATGGAAAAGAGGAATAAGATAACATACCGTATTTGCCGGCGTATAAGACGACTCGGCGTATAAGACGACCCCCTAACATTTCCACTCAAAATACAGAGTTTGTTATATGGTCGGCTGTGTGCGATTTTGCGAGTGTG
>NW_017731357.1:8758961-8770306 GCF_001890085.2 Hipposideros armiger | reverse complement strand
TTTTAACAATCACAGGAGCCTGGGTCTTAGATTTCTCACCAGTCCAAAGAATGACGTAGACTATCAGTGGTTCTCAAACTGTGTTGCACTTTACAAATCACCTGGAGAGCTTTTTAAAAATCCATATATATATGGGCTGATTCCTCAGACTACTTAAACTGGAATCTCTGGGAACGGGACCCAGGTATCAGGATTTTTAAAACTCCCCAGATGATTCCAATATGCACCTGAGTCTGGGAACTATTAGTTTGCTCAGGCTACCATAACAAAGTACCACAGACTAGGTGACTTAACTGACAGAAATTAATTTTTCTCACAGTTCTGGATGCTCGAAGTCCAAGAGCAAGGTGTTGGCAGGGTTGGCTTCTCCTGAGTCCTCTTTCCTTGGCTTGTACATGGCTGCCTTCTTGCTGTTTTCCCATGGTCTTTTGCCTGTGTCCTAATTTTGTGTTAGGAGGATACCAGCTGTATTGGATTAGGGCCCAGCCATATGACTTTGCCTTAACTTTGCCTTAATTACCACTTTAAAGGCCCTATCTCCAACTATAGTCAAATTCTGAGGTACTTGGGGTTAGAATTTCAACATGTGAATTTGGGGAGGGGACACAGTTCAGCCCATAACAGGAACCACTGAACAAGTGCAGCACTTCTGAAACTTGAATGTGCGTAGAAGTCACCTAAAGACCTTTCTATAATTCTGATGCCCAATTCAGTAAGTCTGGATGGGGCGTGAGATTCTGTAGTTCTAACAAACTCCAGATGATGTCAATGCTGCTAGTCCCTAGATAATGCTTTAAGTAGCATTGCTCTGAAGTCTAGCAGGCATTAGAATCACCTGGAAAGCTTTTTAAAAACAAATTGTTGGGTCCTGACCTCAGAATTTCTGATTCAGTGGGTTTGGGGTAGGGCCCAAGAATTTGCATTTCTAACAAGTCCCTGGGTGATAGTCATGCTGTTGGTCTAGGGATGGTACCTTCTGAACCACGTATCTCTGACGTTTTGACACTGTGGTATTGAGTGAGTCTAGTTCATTACTATACCATTGTATATGAAGTTTATCTGCAGTGTTTGCTATCATAATCGCTGATCATGTTGCACTTTTCCTTTTGCGAAGCTTAATTACTTTTTCTCAAAGGACAAAGATGAGGAAATGGGGGAAGATGCCGCTTTGAGATCTCTTTTAATCTCTTACACAAATTGATGTGAATTAATATGGAGCCTACACGTGAGCCCATTTGTCTCTATTCATGTTTCTTCTACCATCGCAGCTCTAAATTGCAGTTTGTTCTTATACCAGCTGAAAGATGATTTTAAGGGACTAGTTGCTTGCTTCCCATATGTGAATTTTTTTGAAGTATTAACTTATAGAGATTGTACAATGTCAAATTTCTCAAACACATTGTTACTAATGTTTAATCATATTTTTATTTCTGTATGAGACCAACAGTGAGATACATCAAACAATATTCTCTCCAAAATAATTAGAGATAGGAAAATAATCGGCCTGCTACTTGTGAGTTAAATCGGTAAAATTCACGTTCTGTGGATAGTACTCATCAGAGTAAAACAAGAGACAGCCTGTAAATGTGAGACTAAATGGTTTAGAATCATGCAGCACTTTAAGCTGTTGATCTGGGAATAATCTCAAGAATTCATTTTTATAAAATAGAAATTATAAAAAATAATAGATTTTTTTGGGGGGTTGACTATGGTGTGCTGGTCACTGCTATAGTAAGTACCTCATTTAACCCTTGTAACAAACCTATAGTATATCAGCTGTGTGTGTCAGCTATCTATTGCCATAATAATGCTGCATAACAACCAGCCTGTGCATGCCTCAGCATATTACAGTGTGCATTTATTGCTTATGTGTCTAGGGTCAGCTGGGGGTTGGCTAGGCTGCATTGCTGATCTTGGCTGGGATTGCTCACATATCTTGGTGTTACCTGGATATTGATTGATCTAGGCAAACTTTGGAGTAACTGGTATGCCTGGGCTCTGTTTCATATATTTGTCATCCAACAGCCAGCTACCCAGTCATGTTCTGCAGTATCAGAGGATGTAAGAGAGAACAAAGGCATACAAGTCACCTAAAGGCATACAAGTCACTCATAACTCATATCATCACTTCCACCTTATTCTTTTGGCCAAAGCAAGTCACATGGTCATACTGAGTCAGAGTGGGAGGGCCCTACAAAGTTACATGGCAAAAGACTTGGATGCAGGGAGGGGTGAAGGATAGGGGCCATTTTTTGCAATCTGTCATGGAGGGAAAAAGAAAGTTGAGAGACATTAAATAACTTGTTCAGATCACAAAGATGAAGCCCAGACTCAAAAGCAACTTTGAGGCCAAAGCTTAACACGCTTTCCTTCATACCATATGACTTTTCTACTTTTTATTGTACCCTGTTTAGAGAATAACTATGTCAACAAAAGGTATATGGTCAGCCTTGAGGATAAAAAATTTATACACACACATGCACATTATTATATTTTTATTTGCTCAATTTAAAGCATTTTATGTTTTTAATTTTTACTTTATTTTTTTTTAAAGATTTTATTGGGGACTCGGGGGAAGGGGGAACAGACAAGTTGCTGTTGTTTTTTTTCATTTTTTTTGTTTTGTTTTGTTTTTTAAAGATTTTTATTGGGGAATTGGGATAGGAACAGTGCTGGAGAATTGGGAGAAGGGGAATAGACAAGTTGCTGTCGTTTTGTTCTTCAGTCTAGTTGTGGAGGACGTTGCTTCACTGGCCCAAGTTGGCACCATCATTGCGCTCTTCCCGGGCGAGGCAGATCAGTTGCCGGCTTCTGGACGGCTGCTCACTGCGGTTGCTGGCCGCTCACGCTGGCTGCTGGCTACACATGGTAGCTTATGGCAACCCACTGCAGCAGGGGACTGCAGCCCCCGCCGTCGCTGGTGACCCACGGCAGCCCAGCTCCAGGTTGAGCTGTTGTTCAGCATCTTAGCTGTGGAGGGCAGTGTCACTGGCCCTCAAATGTGGGATCCGAACCGGGGCCCAATGGTGTGCCAAGCCAGTTCTTAACCATTGCGCCACTCGGCCGGCCCTTTATTTACTTTATTATGTCTCTATATGAAAGAATCAAAATATTTCCATTTTAAACTTAAAAATGGATTCAACCTGTAATCTAATCTTTTAAATAAAGATAAAAGCAGATTTCTTGCTGCTCCATTTACTCTGGGGCTGTTATCAAAAGAAATGGGTCTCGCTAAAGTATTACCCTCACTCATGACTTTTCCAGAGTGATGCTAGGTGTATAGGACCTCTATTCAGAATGGATTTGCCAGTGCCATAAGTGTTTACCCTCAAGGTTTTCATACATTTTCCACATTCCTGGTGAATTTTCCAGCAATTGGTAGTGCAGTTCCCAGCACTGTTCAGGGGACAGGTTACCTGTCATGTTTCCAGCCTGATCATATGACCCACCACATTAGACAAGCTCAGTTATAGAGATGGATGCGATAGGCTGTGAGACCCCAATTCCATTCAACATTTGAATTGTGTAACAAATTCTTTTTCTCCTATTTCATGCTCAGCAATCAACCTTATGATTTCCCATGTTCATTGCCTTCTGGGAGAGAACAACCTTGCCTGACAAGGTTGACCTGTCTGGTCTGCCCAAAAGTTATATTTCTCATTGTCAATTACTAAGCTACTACTCTGGCCCTAAACTCTTAAGAGTGTTGTGAATGTGAGTCAGCATCCAGCACCTTCAAGCCTGATAAATGCAGAGACACTGATAAGATCAGTTATCCGAGGTTGTACTGCTCAATGCTAGGCCTGGTGATGATGAGTCACCAAAGTGAATTAATACTAGCTAGCATTTATTAATCATTTTCTGCATACCAGGCACTGTGCAGTTTTATTTACATGATCTCATTTAGTCCTCCTAACAACCTTGTGAGGTAGTACTTGTATCTCCATTTTACATACAGAGAGACTGAGGTATAGATTAAAAACTTGCTCCCAATCCAATGACTACTTGAGCAGAGGGTTCTAGTTGCCACCCAGTATCCTTTTTCACCTTCTCCCTTAGTGACAGAATCCAGTTTTATTCTTGGTGGCGATTCATCCAGTGAACAGCCTCTGTTACACAGCATCTCTTACATCAAGGTATGATCCTATGACTGAGCTCTGCCAGTGAAAGATAATTGTTGTGTTGTGCAGGACTTCTAGGAAGCCTGCCTCGAGAGTCGACTTGGCTTGAAGGAGGGCCCTTTTATACCTCCTGGTTCCTCCAGCTGCTAGCCTGGAATGGAGGCATGATGGCTAGAGCCACCTTGGACTATGGAGTGACCTCTTAGATGTACAGCAGCACTGAAGTTCTTGGAACAGAAAGGTAGAAGAAGGGATCTGGGTCTGTGACGACACCATAGAGCTGTGCCGGTTCCATTCCAGAGACCTTTACTGCTTCCTGAAGGTATTAGTGCTCTCTTAGTAGAGAAGAAAGGTAAGGATGGCTATTAGGTAGAGAGTGGACTGTGTTTACACACTCTGTGCCAAATGCCTAGTATTTGAACTGTGATAGATATGTGATGGAGTTCTAACATGGCCACTTACTGGCTATGTGTATTGGGCACATCTTGTGCCTCACTGTACATCCTTTCAGCCCACCTTTAAGTCAAGTCATTGATCCAGTAACCAGTTTCATGTGGGTATATTCGGATAGTACCTTGCCTTAGCCTCACATTGAATATTTCGCTTTCCACCCCAGGATTTCTTTGATGTTTCAACATAGAGGCCTGTTGGAACCCCCTGGGAACCCCTGACACCCACAAATGTGTATTATGGAATGTGAGAGAGTTAAAGGCCCAAGAGTCAATCCTTGACTAATGTGGGGTGGGAGCCAGGGATACAAGTTCCCTTTTTCCATCGTTGGCCACATAATTCTGAACTGCATTTTAGTATTGTTTGCTTCTAAGAGGTTCTCAGAGGGTCTAAGCATGATTAAGCCCCAGTTGCCTACAGTTGTGGCCAACTCAGAAATATACTCTGTATAGATTTATTGGTTTTTCTTCTTTTCCTATTCCCTTTCCTCAATTCCTTCTATTCCCTGGAATCAATCCTCCCCACCTCCACACCAAAAAAGAAAAATAAAAAAAACCTGCTTGCATACAAATCCTTGTCCTAGGCTCTCTGTTTAAGGGAAAAATCAGTTTAAGACATTGTGTAACCTTGAATTTAAGGTGTATTGGTAAAACTTAGGCACTTGCTGATACTTTATACCCCTTAGATAGTGAAGCAGTGTACTATCGGTGGTGTACAAAGATGACAATACATTATGAAATCTGGGAGTATCAAGTATTGCTATGGACATGGATCAATAGGAATTGATACGCCTTCTTGGGAGTACAAATTTGGGAAAAACATTTTGGAAAAGAAAACTTGGCACTATCCTATGAAATTGAACATCCACATACCCTTTGACCTAGCAGTTTTATCTCCAGGTATAACCCCTAGAGCAATTCTTCTGCATATGAACCAGCAATTCTCCTTAGGGATGTCCTTCGCAACGTGGTTCATAATACAAAAATACTGGAATAAACTAATTGTTTGTTGATGTGAAATAGATAAAGATTTTGATATTTATTATTTCACAACAAAATAGAATTCATTAGCTGCTGTTATATGCAAGAATATAGATGCATATTAGAAACAAAATACTGAATGAAACACTAAGTTCCCAAAGACTTCTTGCAGTTGGGCATAATTTTTCTAAGCCCTGAACCAAAGAATACTAAACAATACACTGTAAGCAATCATACATACATGATAAACTATAAAGCAAGGAAAATCCAGGGTTCAGGCTAGTGCTTTCCTCTGATGGGGAGACAGGGATGGGATAAGGTAGGAAGATACAATGGATGCACCAGCATTTAGTAATGTTCTAGGCCTTGAATTGGGTGATGGGGTCATCAAGGCTCATTTATTCTTTATAATTTATTTAAATGTAATATAGGTTATTTTGTATATGTAATATCAGATATTATATAACATTAAAAAAAATTAAACCACCAACAAAGATGCTGTGCTAACAAAAACATGGCTTCCAGAGTCAATGTGATGTATTTTCATCATGTGATGTATTTTTTCCCTTAGCGTTCCCAAGTGTATTGTAATCAATTAGAATGGCAGTGTACAAGATTCTGTTTTCCTTAAGGTCCTGAAGGGTCATGTCCTCTCTGCTCTAGTGTCCACCTGCCTGTGGTTCCAGTATGCCCTGAGGCTTCTCACTACTCTCTGCTATGCATCATCCAGCTGCCATTTTACTGCTGGTCTCAACACAGCACTCATGGGCTGCAATCCCCCTTGTTTCTATGCTCTGTGTCTGAATATGTTTGCACCTGCGTGCGCGCGCACACACACATTGGGAGGTAGTATAATGATAGGGAGTAGTGAAACTATTAACGTGACATTTCTCTGTATAGTTTCAAGCCTACTCCTTGCTTCCCTTAACAGTGCTACTACACAAAGCTGTAAAGTTGTACCAGATTTTAAACTCGAGGCCAGAGTTTATAACCTTTAAAATACTTTGTGCCACAGACCCTTTGATGAAGCCTATGGCCACCTTCTTAGAATAGTGGTATAAATACATAAAGTCAAACACACTGGATTACAAAGGAAACAAATTATATTGAAATACAATTATCAGAATATTAAAAAATTGTGATAGTAATATATGTACTTCTTTATTAACTTATTAAACAACAAGATTTAGTGGTGGGTCTAATGACCATCCAAGTTTTAAAGTAGAAATGAGCATCAAGGATAGTTCACAATATCTGTAGTAACTGTAATGTGACATTAAAAATACCTATGATTTCTATTGGTGACAAAGTCACAGATGCTAAAATACTATTGGTTTGTTGCCTACATTCATATTTGAAGTACTGAATTTCAATGATAGATTAGTAAACATAAGGATGTAATTTTTTCCCATCCAAGTTCATGGACCCTCTAAATTCTATCCATATACCCTTGGGGCTTATAGACCCCACCTCCAGAAGCTTGCTGTAAGCAAAACAAAAGAAGTTACAACAGATGAAGGAAATAATTTTAAAGTGAATACCCAAAGTTATCTAAACTACAGTCCATAAGAAGAGCACTTATTTCTCATACTCTATGGGATGTGGGGGGTGTGGGGGAGTGACATGGAGGGGGTAGGGGCTAGGACATCCCAGTTCCCATTCTTACTTCATAGGCCTCTGTGACAAGAACTTACTCTTCAATGCCCTGTAGACAAGTCTCCCTACTTCCTTTAGGAAATCCTGCCTCCTCAGAGGAGTTGGTCTTCCCTTTGCATTTATCAGTCTCCCTTCTCTGTTCTGTTTTCCTCACTTAGAGCTGTTCACCTTCAAAGAACTCTCCAGTGACTCCCACATAACAATGCAGGCTGGGCTTTGGCTCCCTGAGTCTCTTTGTTGAGGCCTTTCCACTGGGGTGAGTTGTAGTGAGCAGAACATACTCACCCCTCTTAACTTTCCAGTAAAAACGCTTATTCTCAAAGATAGTCCAGTCTTAGAACGTAGGGGAAAAGAAACATTTTCCCGACTGCCTCCTAAATGAAAAGGCTGCTCAAGTGTGTAGTGAAGCTTGTATTATACAATTGTTATGCAGATCAGGGATAGTTCTTGAGTCATCCCACAGCCCCTTTCAAATGGGCTCATTAGTGAGCTATAGACTTTTTTTTTTAAGGCCCAAGGTTTTGTTTATTATGATTCATGAAAATCCAGAAAAAAGCATCAGACTTTATCATGAAAGTTGTAAGTGATAAGATTTGGGGGATTTTTATATGGAAAACTGTCAAGGTTTCAACTTCATTTCATGAATCAAGAAAACTTCATTTAGTATCCACTTGCATTAGAGCTTTTGTTCATCTTAACTCTTGGCATTGACTTTTTTTTCTGGTATTGTTTATGTTTGTTTTATTGAGATGAAATTCGCATAACATAAAATTAACTTTTCAAGTGAGCAATTCATTGGCATTTAGTATATTCACAATGTTGTGCAACTATTATTACCTCTACCTAGTTCCAAAACATTTTCATCACCCCGAAAGGAAATCCCATAGCCAGTAAGCATCATCCCCATCCTCTCCTCTCCCCCTAAGCCCTTGGCAACCACCAGTGTGCTTTCTGTATCTATGGAGATAGCTATTCGGGACATTTCATGTAAATGGTATTGTACAACATGTGACCTTTCTGTTTGGCTTCTTTCGTTTGGGATAATGTTCATCTTCATTGTTCCATTGTATGGATATTCCACATTCTGTTTATTCATTCATTTATTGATGGACACTTGGTTTGTTCCCACCTTTTGGTTACTGTAAATAATGCTGCTACACATATTTGTATACCAGCAAATGTTTCAACAGCTGTTTTTTTTTCATTTTAATTTTTTAAGATTTCTATTAAAATACAGCTAACATACAATATTATATGATTTTCAGGTGCACACCATAGTTATTCGACATTTATATACCTAAAGTGATCACCACGATAAGTCCAGCAACCATCTGACACTGGACCACGCTACCACAATATTATTGACTATTCCCTATACTGTACATTACATCCCCATGACTTATTTGTTTTATATCTGGAAATTTGGACCTCTTATTCCTCTTCACCTTTTTCTCCACCTTTTTCTCCAACTTTTTAATTTTTCAATTACGGTTGACACTCATATTAATTTCAGGTGTGCAGCATAGTGGTTAGACATTTATATAATTTAAGAAGTGATCTCTCTGACTAGTCTAGTACCCACCAACTGACATCACCAACAGTGTCATCACTGACCCTATACATAGTTATTACCATATTATTGACTATATTTCTTATGCTTTACATCCCCAGGACTATTTTGTAACTACCAATCTGTACTTCTTAATCCTTTCACCTTTTTGACCCAGCCAGCCATACCCCCTCCCATCTATCACCCCAACAAATCTAGTATCCATTTGACACCATATATAATTATTACAATATGTTTTTTAAGATTTTATTGGGGAATCGGAGAAGGGGAACAGAGAAGTTGCTGTCTTTTTGTTCTTCAGTCTAATTGTGAAGGACGTCACTTCACTGGCCCATGTTGGTATTATCATTGCGCTCTTTTCGGATGAGGCAGTTGCTCGCCAGCCATTGGACGGCCACTCACGGCGGCTCTTGGCAGCTAACACTGGCTGCTGGCCACTCACGGTAGCTTACTGCAGCCCACTGCAGCAGGGGCTGCAAACTATGCCGTCACCAGCAACTCACGGCAGCCCAGCTCCAGGTTGAGCTGATATTCGCCATCTTAGTTGTAGAGGGCAGTGTCACTGGCCCTCATGTGGGATCTGAACCGGGGCCCTGTTGCTCAGAGCTGGCATCTCAAGTCAACTCTTAACCAATGCACCACTCGGCGGGCCCAGATTGTTTTTGTTTTTGCTGTTTTGATTGGGTGTTTTATGCTACCTTATCTTGGAAATTGCTGATTTGATCCTCTGCTGTATCTAATCTGTTTATTCCCTGTAATGTATTTTTCATTTTAGTTATTGTAGTCTTCATTTCTGACTGGTTCTTTTTTATGTTTTATCTCCATTTTTATGTTTTCTATCTCTTTGTTGAAGTTCTCTCTGAGATCGCTGAGCATTCTTAGAACCAGTATTTTGAACTCTGCATCTGGTAAATTGCTTGTCTCCATTTTTAGTTCTTTTTCTGGAGCTTTGTTCTGTTGTTTTGAACATATTTCTTTGTCTCCCCATTTTGGCTGCCTCCCTGTCTTTGTTTCTATGTACTAGGTATGGCTGCTATGTCTCCCTGTCTTAGTAGAGTGGCCTTATGTAGTAGGTGTCCTGTGGGGCCCAGTGGCGTAGTCTCCTTGGTCACCAGAGATGGGTGCTTGAGGTGTGTCCCTTGTGGTGGTTGTATGTGTCCTCTTGTAGTTGACCCTTGGTTGCTGTTTGCACGTCAGTGGGAGGGATTGACCCTTGGGCTCATTGGTTGTGAGGACTGCCTGTGACTACAGTGGAGGAGCTGTTGTGTAGAGCCGGATTTGCTTTAGTAGGGTTCTGGTGCCTGCTCAGTCTGCCCTTTGGGTGTGTTGTCTGCAGATGCAGCTGAGTGATGCTGTGGCATGGTCCAAAGCTGGTCACTGGGTGTGGCAGCCCTGGGCCTTCCTGGGAAGGGGACTTGCTGCAGGCCAAGTTTAGCTGCAGCCTGTGCCCTGCCTGCGACCACCTGGCACGAGTCGCAAAGCAATCCACAGATGGTCGCCACCTGTGCTGTGTGCTTGGCGGTGACTCGAGAGGCCAAGCCATGAGCCAAGGCCGGCTGTTGTTAGTGCCAGGCTTAGGGCTACTCAGATGTATGGGACATGCTGAAGTCAGATGTTGCTTGTTTGGACTTTGTGAACCTTTCAGAGACTTGAGGAAATTCTGCAGCATGAGCCAAGGCAGGTGGGTTGGGAAAACGCACTGGAAGTGGCTTGGGGGTGCTGGAAGCTGGGTGGTGCAGGGTCTCAGAATCACTGGTGCAGAGTGAAGGTGTTAGCCACATTGATGGAGACTGAGATATGTTGGCTGCCTGCGCCTGCAGGTCAGGAGAGGGGAGGCCTCAACAAAGATATAATGGCTTTTGCCAGCACTTCTGCCTGGAGAAAGCTGCTTCTCGAGTCCTTGCCCTGAAGCCAGATAAAACTCAGCTCCTCTCCATATGTCTCAGACACCTTTCAAACTTCTGCCCCAGTGCTGGAGCTCAGAGCAAGTGAGTCCATCAGCAAGTAAGTCTGTGCGTAGTTCCTTTAAGAGGCGTGCCTGAGATTGCAGTTGCCCTTATCTCACTCAGCCACAATCTCTGCTGGTTTTCACAGCCAGAAGTTAATGGGGACGTCTCTGTCTGACACTGGAACCCTGGGCTGGGGAGCCTGGTGTAGGGCTGGGACCCCCTAGCTCCTCGGGGGCGGGGGGGGGGAACACCGCCACAGCCAAAATATCCCTTCTGATATTTAATGTCACATGCAGGTGTGACACCAGCTCGTTCTGCCTCTCTGCCCCTCCTACCAGTCTTGAGTGGCTTCTTCTGTATCCTTAGTTACATGACTTCTGTTCAGCTAGACTTCAGGCAATTCTCAATGACAGTTTTCTGTAGTTGTACTTTTGATGTAGTCATGAGAGGATGCAAGCACAGTGTTTACCTACTTGGCCATTTTCGCTGTAGACCAGCGGTTCTCAACCTTCCTAATGCTGTGACCCCTTAATACAGCTCCTCATGTTGTGGTGACCCCCAACCATAAAATTATTTTCGTTGCTACTCTATAACTGTAATTTTGCTACTGTTATGAATC
>NW_017731357.1:8747758-8758912 GCF_001890085.2 Hipposideros armiger | reverse complement strand
GACCCCCAAAGGGGTTGCGACCCACAGGTTGAGAACCGCTGCTAGACCATTTAATGTCAGTTCTCTGAGCTACAGAAACACCTGGCTCCAGCTGGAAATTTCTGTTGGTATGAGTCAGATTAGGTACTTAGTGTCATTTGTAGCCCCCAGAATACCCACTGATTAACTGAGTTGTTGATGGATTTATTATTTTAACTATTTTTCTAGAATTAATAAATTTTAATAAATTTTCTTTTTTGGAACAGTTTTAATTTACAGAAAAATTGTGAACATAGTAAAGAAAGTTCCCATACACCTACACTGAAATTCCTCTGTGGTACATTTGTTACAGTTAATGAACCAATATTGATGCATTATCATTAACTAAAGCCCATACTTCATTCAGATATCCGTCATTTTTACCTAATGTCCTTTTTCTGTTCCACAGTCCCATCCAGTATACCACATTATATTTTTTCATCATGTCTACTTAGTCTCCTATTGACTGTGAAAGTTTCTCAGACTTGTCCTTATTTATGATGATCTTGATAGTTTTGAGGAGTACTGGTTAGATGTTTTATAGAATGTCCCTCAGTTGGGATTTGTCTGGTGTTTTCTTCTCATGACTTGACTGAGGTTATATGTTTTGGGGATGAAGACTGCAGAGGTGAAGTGCCATTCTCACCACATCATATCAAGTGTGCATACCATCCACATCACTTGCCACTGTTGATGTTGACCTTGATCACCAGGCTGAGCTAGTGTTTGTCAGTCAGTTTTCTTCACTGCAAAGTTACTAATTTCCCCCTTTTACATACTGTCCCCTTTAGAAGGAAGTCACTATGTGCAGCCTGCACTTAAGATGTGGGGAGTTATGTTTCATCTTCTTGAGGGTGGAGTATCTATGTAAACTATTTGGAATGCTGCACAGGAAAACTGTCTCTTCTTTCCTAGTTACTTATTTATTCAGTAATTTATATCAGTGTGAACTTATGGTAATAAATTTTTAATCAAATAATCCCAATCTTATGTCTGGTGGCATGAATTTCTATATCAAATCATGGCTGGCCCAAAGTTTCTAAGCACAAAAAAACAGTAAAACCAATGGTTACACATGGATTTTGTTTCACTATTTGTCTATCTGACTATATTCCAAGTTTCTGTAAAAATTTTGGTTTAATTTTTAACCAAAAGAATTCAATAACATGGTAAAAAACTCAACCATCAAAGAGCACACAGTGAAAATTAGAACTACTTTCCACTCTACCCTCTTGTATCCCTCTTTAGAGGCAGTCCTTGTTAACTGTTACTGGTAATTTTCCAGAAAATTTCAAAGCATATATTAGCATATATCTGTCATTCTTCTTCTTTAGACTCTAAAGAAAAGGTTCCAGAAAGGGAGAGCAGGGTAATGAAAGATAAATAATAAAGGGGAGGGCAGGAGTAGACCAAAGGTGTTTAGGTCAATCATAGAATTCTTAACTCACTTTATTTGCTTGGAAAAAGTTAATTTTTCCAAGGTTTTTTTTCTGGTGGAATTTTGCCACATCTGTGCATTTTGACCCTTGATTATCAAACAGTATGGCTGTATCAGTCAAGTTTCTTAGTTGAAAACAACCAAATCCTTTCTGCGTAGTTTAAGCAGAATGGGTTATTTGGAGGTATCAGGTAGTTGGGTGTTTCTGGCCCCAATTTTCCCTACCGCTGCCCATGCCTTTTGGACACGTGACTTGGCAGTTATTGTCACTAAAGGAGACTACTTCTGTGTCCCTTGATTCTGAGGTTGACCATGAGACTTGCTGTGACCAATGAAATGTTGGTAGATATGCTGCATGGTGAGGCTTGAAAAGCATTTGCATGTTTATACTTTGTTCCTACCCTGTGTCATTTGCAAGAGAATATGCCAGGGCTAGCCTGCTGGAGGATGAGACACCTGTGATGCAGAGCCACGTCATTACAGTAGTTTCAATTGAAGCTATCCTGATTGGTTCACAGCCAGTTGATCCCCAGACATGTGGGTGAGCTCAATTGCAGCTGACCCCACATACCCGAGCAAGCCCAGCCCAGCTTCTCTGAACCCTACAGATCCATGAGCTAAATAAATGTTTATTTTGAATGTCACTGGAATTTTGGGTTTATTATGCAGCATCATTGTGTCCATGAATAACTGATAACAGGTAGTTTACAGCATCCCTGGGTGGGCCAGAGAGCCTGGTTTGGATGTTACTTGGCTAGGAGAACTGCCAACTCCACTACAGGACATTTCTAGTGGAAACTTCATTCCTGCGGCCTCCTAGTACTCAGCACCTGTGATGCTACAGAGTAGAAATAACCTTCACCAGCTTTTCCAGAAGAACCAAATACCTCCCCAACCCACTGTGTACAAGAAGCACCAATATTCCTCACCCAGTTGACTTCCTCATTCTAGTCCTCCTGTAAATGCATCTGACTGGTAGGCTCTAAATCACACTGGAACCTTAGCTATGAGGGCATCTGGAAGATGTGTTTTTTAGCTTTCTAATCTCTGCAGTACAAGAGGACCTGCTAAAAGGGGTTTGGAGTAAGTGTGAATGAGTCGCTCCAGTATCTACCACAGAGGCATAGACAAAACATCCCGATGCCCTGATTGTCTGTCATCTCTGCATAGAAATGGTCAAGGTCTTGACACTCCCAGGACTTGAAACCTTGTGAAGAGGAGTTCTGGACCCTTTAATTGCTCTAGAGCAGGGGTTGGCAAACTGTGGCTCTTTGGGTATGTTCCGTCTCAAAAGTTTGCCGAGCCCTGCTCTAGATAGAGCAAACTTGCTATGGGCAGTCTTAGCTCTAGGAAAGCAGTTTGGTTCTGATATTGTTGACTGAAGGTACTCCTTGCCTTTTCCTCCTTGGCATCTGGCAGAGTGAGTAGCATGAGAATAATTCCAGGTGAAACAACACTTGAATTACACTGGACGCTTTAAACAAGGAGTTTCGTTCCCATTTCACTTTTTCTGTAACTTGAGTGAAAAGCCACAAGAAAGGTATATAGAAAATCATATTCATGCTGTTATGTGGGAAAGATATAAAGGAAGAAATACATCTCTGTTTCTGTCCATCCCTTACACTCATGCCAATTCCTTTTACCTAAGTACACTAAATACTTAAAGGATTATAGCATTAGCCTGATCAATTTTAAGCTCACCCTTACCCTTTAACCCGACTCCCACTACAAGCTAGAATGGCTCTGAAGTGTCTGGGCTGGGTCACGTGGCAGTTATTGATAGAAGACATTTCCACCAAATGAACAGGCTTTGGGTGTAGGTGTATTTATTTGTAGACTGCCATTTGTAAACTTGGCCACATGAAATCTTTATTTGTTCTTTTTTATCCTCTGAAGAACTTGTTCCAACTATATATTTACTGGAACATTTTGGTGACCTTTTTTGTGTTTTAATTTAATAGGCAAAACCATTAAATTAATAGATGTTGCTAATGCTGAAAACACTGAAAAAGATTGAATACTGAAAAAGATTGCATTTGTGCAGTATTTTAAGGGGTGAATTTTAGTACATCTGGGTAAAAAATTAAGTATTCATCTGTATAGCTAATATCTGGATCCTTGACTGGTAACTGGTAAAAGTAGGAGCAAACCCATCTGAGTGTGTGTGTGTGTGTGTGTGTGTGTGTGTGTGTGTAGGTGTATGTGTGTGTGTGTATGGGATATATATATGCTTCAGAACAGCATATAGTCTGTAAACATGCCCAACTGTGGCAATGTGATCAAAACATTTACTTGGTAGATCAAAAGGTATTCTGATATTACCAATATACTACTTGGCCCATATAACTTTGAACATTGTTATTTGGTTTAATATCTCTTGTGTGTTGATGGAAAATCTAAGTAGAGGATAATAACCCACTCAGCTAACCAGGAGTTTGTGGTAGCTACTAATTATTATTGTTATTTTCCTTGTATATTACCAAAAATTTCCTTCCAACCTTCCAAGTAAATTTCCTTGTATATTACCAAAATTATTTGTGATAAGGTCTGAAACTTCACAAAGGTGCCAGACTTGAATTTTAAGACTTGGGCCTGGGAAAACTTACCTGTACAGATCAGCCCCCTCTTACACCTCTCACTGTGTCTCCCACTATTCCCCTCCGTATAGAATCTTCTCCTCCAGCTAACTGGTATAATCATTGGTCACTAATGATATATACATTTCTATCGTTGTCTATACCAGGGGTCGGCAAACTGCAGCTCGCGAGCCACATGTGGCTCTTGGGGTACGTACATGTGGCTCTGAAGTAAAATTAAAAATGAAAATAAAACTATCATAGTTTCGTTTATGATTTTTTTTTAAAATTGGGAAATTGGGGGATGGGAACAGCGCTGGGGAATTGGGGGAAGGGGAACAGACAAGTTGCTGTCCTTTTTTGTTCTTCAGTCTAGTTGTGGAGGACGTTGCTTCGCTGGCCCAAGTTGGCACCATCATTGTGCTCTTCCCAGGCAGGGTAGATCAGTCCTCGGCTTCTGGACGGCCACTCACAGCGGCTGCTGGCTGCTCACGCTGGCTGCTGGCTACACACGGTAGCCCATGGCAACCCACTGCAGCAGGGGCTGCAGCCTACACCGTTGCCGGCGACTCACGGCAGCCCAGCTCCAGGTTGAGCTGTTGTTCAGCATCTTAGCTGTAGAGGGCAGTGTCACTGGCCCTCATATGTGGGATCCGAACCAGGGCTCTCTGGCATCCCAAGCCAGCTCTTAATCAACGCGCCTCTCGGCTGGCCCGAGCAATCGTTTTCTAACATGAATTCCATTAACTGTAAATTGAAGAGCCAGATTACTGATGCCAACTTGGAATCATGCCTTAAATTAAAAACTAGTTACAAACTGAGAAGCTTTCTCAGGAAATGCAAACTCATTGCTCACACTGATTAAAACCAATGAGAGCAAATTTTTGGGTGAATTTTTCTTATTTTGATAAAGATATAATTAATATTACTTGTTATAATATTACTTTCAAATTTCCTTTTTTGTAAAATATATTTATGGCTCTCGAATAATTTTTAAATTGTTGTGAGGGACAGATAGGATTGGCTCTTTCGTCTCAAAAGTTTGCCGACCCCTGGTCTGTACCTTTTGTCCTTCCCGAGAGGACCTCCTTGGCTCTGTCTGTGCATCTGTGACCTACCACATAAGGCCTGGCCTGGCTGATACCAAGGTAAAGCTTAGCTCTAAACCCAAAATTTTCCTGGTTTTCTCAGCCTTTGTCCACTGCTTCCTCCAGGATGTCTACTTATAGCTACAATGTTAGCCTCTAGAGAATACAAATAGACTGACTGTAATTCTGTATGTCGTCAGCCCCTACTTGACTGCCATACAGATATAACCAGTCTTCAGCTGATGGGATACGGTGCCTGAGACCTCCAGCACAAAGCTAGAGTTTGGGCAGCAAAATTCCTTGCATTTCTCTAGAGCTTCCTGCACGGATATTTCTGACTTCTGACTTTACTCTTACCTGTAAAAGGGTCACATAATTCCTTTGTTACAAACTGTCACATGATTCCTTTCTTGCTTCTCTCCAGTAATGGAGAAGAAAGGTCTTTTGTCCCACATGTCTCCTTATGCTTTATGTGTATGAGGTACTGAAGCAGTATGGCCTTTAAACTGTGGACTTGGCTGATTATCTCACTTAATCCTCACTACAGCCCTAAGAGGTTGGTGCCATTATTATTCCTCTTTGGAGATGAGGAAACTGAGGCTTGAAGAAGTAATCTAATGCCACAAGCTATTAAGTGGAGGAGCCAGTATTCACACAGGGACATTCTGGCTCCCAGGTCTGTGCTGTTAACCTCTACACTACACCGCCTTTCCCAATGCCTTGTTGGCGTCTATTAGAAAGTTTAAGCAGATGGAAGGGATTGCTAATTCAGGGACTCCTGTTACTCTCACTGTGCAATCAAGAATGACAGAACACCCTCTTGGTGGAATAACTAAATGGGTGGAAATTAAGTATGATGCTCCCCTAAGGCCACAAAATATGGGACTTCAGAAACATCCATGCCATTAAGATCTGGCCTATAAGTAGAGGCAGAGCCAGGATGTGAATCACACCAAGTAAAGCACAGAGGTTGGAATTCTGCTATTGCCAATTATGGGTTATAAAATGGGTATGTTACTTTACCTCACTTATCTGGCACTTAGTAAATACTAATTAAGTGTTAAGTAGTATTTCTATACCGTTGTTTCCTTAGCCCTCTATCCTTCCTTATAACAACCCACTAGCTTTTTACAGCAATTAAGAAAGCTGCCTGCCTCCATCACAAGAAGCCTAGATGGTCAGGATGACTTTGTTTCATTTGTTAATAGAATGAGGAGTTGGAAGGAAAAGGAGTGAGTCACTTTGACAATGAAATGCTATCAGTTTAGGATTTGTTTTATTGTTTTATGACTATTGCTTGTTTCCTGTTGCTGTTCATTTCTTATTTGGGAGAACAACAATCCTTTTTTTTTTTTATTTTTTGGCTTTTTGATTTTCATAGCTGAGACATCCACTTCAAAACACATTAGCCAAACCTTTCCCCTCCCTGCCACCTCATCACCATGTCAAACACCAAAAATCAAATTTCCAAAATTGTCTAGAAGTATTGGATGTACAAAAATGTTGGCATGTGCTTTATCTTTGGGGATTGCTTCCTGTGAAGGGTTCAACATGGGCTTATTATGGGGGGGGTGAACATTAAGGATGTTTGTGGCAATTGCCACTTCCCTTCTCTTAAAATGATGTTGGATGGAGAGCCCCTAAGATAAAGATTCTCAAATTTTCTGCAATTATGAAACTCAATTATTTGGGGAAAACTTTCCAAATGACAATAAAACAGAATTTTTAGGACTGAAAAGTTGATGATCCATTTTAAAGGGGAGAGATTGAAGTAATAACTTACGTAAATATTAGCCTAAGGGAAGTGTGGGTGTACTTTATGGAGTGTTTCAGTACAGATTCTCTTTCTACTTTATGCTGTGCCTTACCTGGCACTACTGAATGCAGTTTCCATCTGCACACATTTGTCTTACATCATGTATCTTCTGGCAATGCCCTTTATTACCCTTGGAAACAAGGCACCTTTTCTAGGATGTCATTCAGATGTGTCTAAGTTCTTCCATCTTCAGAGGAACAGCATTACCTTTCCCTTTAAAAAGCCAGGAACATGGTTATTTGGGATGCTGGGAGCCAGTTTCCTCCCCCAGTATGCTTGAGGAGCCCTGTGTGTCATTACATGTGTCACAAGTTTGTCCTGATTATCTCTTGTACCCTCACTTAGCTGATCACACATACCCGCTTTTTTCTCAATCACTTCTATCTACTATGTGACTCTTGATGCTGCTGCATCTCTTTGACCTGTCCCCCACAAGCTATGGACATGAGCCTCCTTCTCAAAGCCCAGCTAATGAAAGTTGTCTTGTTTAAGACTTGGAAATAACAGCAGGGAAGTACAGTGCAGAAAGGAAATTTTAAACTGAGCTTCAAATACATATATTGCGCTTTTAGTCCATTGGCCCTGCCCCTCTGCAGGGAGTTACGCTGTCTTCATTCTCCTTACCTCCTGGCCTGCAGCTGTGCTGCAGAGGCCCACATGATACCCTCTCCATAAAAGTCATCCTTGTTATATCCTCAATCCTTTCTCCTCCATGCCAGAGGAAGCAAAAGCCATTTATAATCATTATAAGCTTTGCTGAATGGGATCTTGGGCATAATAAAAATACCGTTTTAGGGCCGGCTGAGTGGCTCAGTTGGTTAAGAGCTCTCTCAAGAGTGCGAGCTCTGAGCAACAGTGGTTCAGTTCCTGGCCCGAGCTGAGCTGCCGCTGAGCTGCCAACAGGTGGCAGGATGGCTCAACTAAAACAAACAAACACCATTTTACATCATTCTACAGAACCCATTACCCGTCATTTGAAAGCATCAGTTCGTGATTTTCTCCCACTACTTCAGTCTTCGGTGTGTAGAGATCTTCCACTCGCTTGGCTACAGGTGCTTCCCAAAGTAGTGTCTCCAAGAAGGAAATAATTTGGGGGTTCCACTCTGAAGAGTAAGAATGGCTACAGGTTTAACCACAGCACTTTCATTGTCCCCAAGTCCCCATTCTCCCCTAGTGGTTTAGAAAGGGTGAATATGATTAGAGTCTGGGAGAAAGATGGACTTCAAATATAAAAAACCATGATGCACCTTCTCGAGAACACCCAAGGTCTAACTTGAAAGGTCTAATATCCCAAGGTTTTATAGAACTCATATGTCTAGCAGTAGGTGGGCTTCCACGTGTTTAACAACAACAAAAAACCATCACCAACAATCAAGACTCTAAAGAACATTAAGCCCGCTTAGTCAATACAGCACTGTGAATTTTTCATGAAAATCCTATTTCTAATCTTATTTACGAGCTTCTGATTTAGCTCTTTATTATCCTGGTAGAAGCAGGTGACATTCTTAGTTACCATATGGAGTTTTTTCTAGTGTGTTTGAAAAACATCACTGTTGTCTGAGGAGAGACTAAATATTTACTTAATTCTAAGTTTCTGGGTTTATTTCATTCAGTCAAGGTTTTAGACAAGTTTTAATGAGTTCCTGCTAAGGGTCAGACACTTGAACAGACACCAAAGATGATTCAGGCACAGATTCCACTCTCAAAAAGCTTACATAACTTCCTGGGGAGAATCAACAAAAATATAAATAAACACAAGGTACAAAGTTGTATGTGCCCTAAGAGAGATCTAGATAAAAAGTGCATTTACATCACTTAATGTTCAAGATCAGTGTAATTCCTTTACTTAGCACTTTCTACAATAATAGCTGCCTAGGGCATCCAACTTGAGCTGCACATCTTTGGATCTCAACAGACTTGGGTTCAAATCCTGCCCCTGACACATAACAATTATTTGACCTTGGGTTGTTCCTTTATATTCAGTGAACTTCAGCATCTCCATTTATATAATGAGTTCAATAATTCCTCAGAGGGGAATGGTGAGGATTCAGTGAGATAACACGTATAATATATAAAGTGCTTGGCACATAGTAGGTACCTAGCGGGTGTCTTCTCCCCTTACTCCATAAATGGACCAAATAGATTTAAGTGCCCTAATTTGTGAATAGTTATTGGATAGCCCAGGGGTTGGCAAACTTTTGAGATGGAAGAGCCAATCCTGTCTGTCACAACAATTTAGAAATTATTTGAGAGCCATAAAACAAATGAAATCACCATTATGTGAATAATATCCTTTAAACATTTTATAAATGAAACAATGATAGTTTTATTTTTATTTTTAATTTTACTTCAGAGCCACATGTACATACCCGAAGAGCCGCATGTGGGCGCTTGCTGCAGTTTGCTGACCCCTGGGATAGCCCATAGGAGAAGTAGGAAGTCACATCTTCAAATCTGAGGCTATCAAAACATTATGATGTACTTGAAACTTAATTTAATCATGAAGCCTTCCCTGAATGCCCTATATAAAATAACAGTGGATAACCCCTCAACCTCGTTTCTATTTTCTCCCTAGCATGTATCATCTGAAATGTTAAATAATTACGTATTTACTGGCTGTCTACCCCGCCCCCCCCCCAGTAGAATGTATGTTTCACAAGAGCAGGGATTTTGCTGTTGAGCTCACTGCTGTATCTCCAGGGCCTAGAACTTTGATTAGCACATAGGCCGTGCTCAATAAATATTTGTTAAATGACTAGGGATTAAGATAAACTTTAAAGCAAATTTAGTTTTTCTTCTTTTTTTTCTTTTTCTTTTTTTAAGTTTTCAGTTACTGTTGACATGCAATATTATTTTATATTAGTTTCAGGTATACAGCATAGTGGTTAGACATTTATGTAATTTACAAAGTGATCCCCCTGATTAACCTAGTACCCACCTGGCACTATACATAGCTATTACAATAATTCCCTATGCTGTACTTTACATCCCCTTGACTATTTTGTAACTGCCAATTTGTACTTATTTTTAAAGAGATTTTTATTAAAATATAGCTAACCTACAATATTATATTACTTTCAGGTTTACATAATAGTTATTCAACAATACCCCCATGTCTCTATACAGAGTTATTACCACATTATTGATTATATTCCCTATGCTAAAGAAGTGATCACTATGATAAGTCCAGCAACCATCTGACACTGTACCATGCTATTACATTATTATTGACTATATTTCTATGTTGTATATTACATCCCCAAGACTTATTTGTTTTATATCTGGCACTTTGAACCTCTTATTCTTCTTTATCTTTTCCCCCTTTTTAATTTTTCAATTAGAGTTGACATTCAACATTATATTAGTTTCAGGTGTACAGCATAGTGGTTAGACACTTGTATAATTTAGGAAGTGACCCCTCTGACTAGTACCCACCTGGCACTATACATATTTATTACCATATTATTGACTATATTCCCTATACCTTACATTCCTGTGACTATTTTGTAACTACCGATTTGTATTTCTTAATCCCTTCACCATTTTTACCCTGCCCCCAACCCACCTCCCATTTATTACCTCAGTAGATCTAGTGCCCATCTGACACCACACATAGTTATTACAATATTATTGACTCTATTCCTTATGCTATACCCTACATCCCCATGACTACTGTGTAGCAACCAATTTGTACTTCTTAATCCCTTCCCCTTTTCACCTACCCTCAAACCCCCTTCTATCTGGCAACCATCAAAATGTTCCCTGTGTCTATGAGTTTGTTGCTGTTTTGTTTGTTTATTTTGTTCTTTAGATTCCACTTATAAGTGAAATCATATGGCATTTGCTGTCTGATTTACTACACTCAGCACCATACCCTCTAGGTCCCTTCATGTTGCAAAATTTCATTCTTTTTTATGGCTCAGTAATATTTCATTGTATATATGTACCACCTCTCCTTTATCCATTCATCCATCTAGGGACACTCAGGTTGCCTCATATCTTGGCTTATGTAAATAATGCTGCAGTGAACATATGGATGAGCATATCCCTTTGAAGTAGCATTTTGGGTTTGTTGGGATAAATACCCAGAAGTGGGATTACTAGGTCCTTTTTTGTCTCTTGTTATAGTCTTTGTTTTTTTGGTTTTTTTTTTTGTTTTTTTTTAAAGATTTTTATTGGGGAATTGGGGGGATGGGAACAGTACTGGGGAATTGGGGG
>NW_017731357.1:8715372-8747633 GCF_001890085.2 Hipposideros armiger | reverse complement strand
GGACGGCCGCTCACTGCGGCTGCTGGCCGCTCACGCTGGCTGCTGGCTACACACGGTAGCCCATGGCAACCCACCGCCACAGGGACTGCAGCCCACGCCAGCCCAGCTCCAGGCCGAGCCGCTGTTCAGCATCCCAGCTGTAGAGTATAGTCTTTGTTTTAAAGTCTATTTTGTCTGGTATAAATATTGCTACCCCAGCTTTTTTGTTTGTTTCTATTTTCATGAAATATCTTTTTCCATATCTTTCAGTCCATGTGTGTCTTTCAATCTGAGGTGAGTCTCTTGTAAGCAGCATATGTAAGGGTCTTATTTTCTTATCCATCCAGTTACCCTATCTTTTGATTGGAGCATTAAATCCATTTCCATTGAAAGTAATTGTTGATAGATATGTAGTTATTGCCATTTTATTATTTATATTTCTGATATATATTTTTTAATCTTGAAGAAGTCCCTTATCAATCTCTCTCAACTCGTATTAATTTACTCTCTGCCGAGGCATCCCTGATTTCACATTCTTTTTTTTTTAAAGATTTTATTGGGGAATTGGGGGATGGGCACAGTGTTGGGGACTCGGGGAAGGGGAACAGACAAGTTGCTGTGCTTTTGTTCTTCAGTCTAGTTGTGGAGGATGTTGCTTCACTGCCCCATGTTAGTATTATCATTGTGCTCTTCCCGGGTGAGGCAGATCGGTCGCCGGCCACTGGACAGCCGCTCATGGGAGCTCTTGGCAGCTCACACCAGCTGCTGGCCACTCACGGTAGCTTATGACAGCCTATACCATCGCTGGAGACTCATGGCAGCCCAGCTTCAGGTTGAGCTGTTGTTCACCATCTTAGCTGTAGAGGGCGCAGCGTCACTGGCCCTAATGTGGGATCCGAACCGGGGCTCTGCTTCTCAGAGCTGCCGTCCCAAGCCAACTCTTAACCAACGCGCCACTCAGCCAGCACTGATTTCATACTCTTAATTTCCCGATCTTTGTTTCTTTTCTCTTTGTGACTCAGTGGTTTCTGTGTAATAGTAGTTCTGTTCATTTTCACCAGTAGGTGCCAGTATCTCATATCACTTATAGAGACAGATCTACCACTTATGGAGGATTCTTTTTCTGGAAGATATTCTGTCTTTTAAGGAGAATTTAGTAAAAGCAAGACATTCTCTCTGTTTATAGAAAGCCTGTGTTGAATCTAACTGACCTATAAAAAGATGGCATGATTGGAGGTGTTATATTTCTGAACAAAAGTATTTGCACCATTTCTTCATATGAATAAATGTGAATTCTTTATGGAATCTCTCTGATGGATATACCTACACACTGTAAAGCTTTAAAAGATATGTTTAAATCAACCTAAAAGGCAATTATGCCATTCAATTTCTCAAATATTCAAGGAACTCTTCTATACATTTGTATATTTACAGCAAATCCACAATCATGGTTCCCAGTTTGTATGTTAGTAGTGAGTTTTTTTCAAGGGTCTCTGGTTTGGGGGAATAGTTTAATGTAAGATGACCTCAACAAAATCAGGACACTTTCAAGAATGAAAGGGGTTGCTATTAATAATTATGCCAGCATGAAAAGCATAAACTGTGACACTGTTTCAGGCTAATGGAGATGTATAGTTGATCTAGTTGGGTGGGGCATATGAAAGGAAAGTTTCCCAGTGACAGTAGCATTTGCCTAGGAAATATCAAAAGTAAATGTTGTATTTCATTACAAGTTGTTCTACATACTTTGTCCAAAGAATATGAACTTAGAATGACTTAGAATAATAGATGCTTGCTTGATCTGACTGAGATCTCTTTATTGACCAGTGAAAAATGGGGATGTGTTTTAACCAATTATATTTAGAACTGAAGGCTTACTATGTCCTATTGTAAGTGCTACTTTTTTTTCCCTAAGATTTTTATTGGGGAATTGGGGAGGGGAACATTGTGTTTTTCCAGGACTGTTCAGCTCCAAGTCAAGTTGTTGTCCTTCAATGTCGTGGAGGGTGCAAGCTCAGGTCCAAGTCCTGTCGCCACTTTCAGTCTTAGTTGCGGGTGGGCGTAGTCTACCATCTCATGTGGGAGTCAAACCGGTAACATTGTTGCACACCGAGCCATCTGGCTGCCTGTGGGCAGTTCGGGGCTGGTCAGCTCAAGGTTCCCTGTTCAATCTTAGTTGCCGGTGGGTATGGCCCACCATCCCATGCAGAGATCGAACCGGTGACCTTGCTGCTAAGAGCACGTGCTCTCCCCATCTCAGCAGCAGCTCAGCTCAGGCGCAGCTCACTGGCCCATATGGGAATCCAGCCAGCTACCCTGTTGCTCAGAGCTCACGCTCTTAACCAAGCTCTTAACCAACTGAGCCACTCGGCTGGCCCCCTAAGTGCTACTTTTGAATTACATCCTTAGTTAGCACAAACCACCAAGAAACCATTTTCCTTGCTCTTAAAAACTAGTAACTTGGACCCCCTGGTTAAATATTCAGTGAATTCCTTTACTAGCATGTGTTCCCTGACTGGCAAGGATTTTTAAGCTCTGGGATCCTTTCTTTTATCTGACACTCATGTGAGAAGAGTTAAACCCTTTCATTCCCTCTTACCCTTCAATTCTTTCACAAGAGCCAGAAACAACCTTGTTTGTGACACAAACTCTCATAACTCAGTTCCCAAATGGCTGTTTAATTTTATATCCTCACTTTAAAAACTCCTAAGGGATGGCAAGAAGAGGCCAGGGCATGCCAATGTGAAAGGCGACGGAACTGTTTCCTTGCCATAACTCTTCCTAAGGTGATTGGTCACCTGACTTACTAGGGCTGGTCCCTATGAGAGACCAATGCAGGGAAACAGAAACAGAACAGACTGATCAAATACCTGTTTGGATGTGTACAGGGGAAATGTTGTATGCAAATTGTTGTATGCAAAAATTGTATGCAATTTTACCGACCTGGCAGAATTAATTCACAAGTACTCTTCGTGTATTACCTTGTCCTTCCCCAGGATTTCACTCTCCAGCATCAGTCATGCCATCCTAACTTTTATTGAAAATGAAAAAAGGTCTGACAGGACGGCTAATCCTTAAAACAACTTCAGAATACTTTCAAAAATAGTGTCAGAGAAGACACAGAGGAAACGCCAAGGCCGTACAGGTCTGGCTTAAACCTTACATGAGCTGATTATACAAAAGGAAATTTGATTCTATTAAACATTTGACACACATTGCAAAGAGGAAGGGAAAGTGTTACATATGTACCTGTCCAGAATCTTCCCCTATTTTATGACACTTCCATACAGTTTCTGCCCATCCACTCAAATGCCTATACACAGGGGAAATAGCCAAATTTCTGTAGAACCTGAGGCATATACAATTTAAGTGGCTGCCTTTAGAAAAAGGATTACAGAATAAATACCTCACACATTTAACCTGACTAATCCCCCTGCCTGGAGAAGGAGCCTTCTCCTCGTCCAAACTCTGCAGTTCCCTGCCTAGTACATTCCTTTATATGAGGACTACCTCCTGTGTCAAATCAGGCTCACCACATGTTTTGCTATTGGAACATAGCCGCAACCATTCAGACATATTGTCTATGGCTACCTGTGCATTCCAACAACCAACTTGAGTTAATTGCCAGAGACCATAGACTTGCAAAGCCTAAAATATTTACTCTCTGGCCAATTATAGAAAAGAGTTTGCTAACTCCTGGCTTGCACAATGGTGATGGGTTCCAGCACCACTTCTCTCTGAACCTGTTCAAGAGCCATTCAACATGCCATAAAATGGCATAAGGCACGTTAGATTGCATCAACTAGTCAAGCACTCATGTTGCCCTTGTGATCTCACCGTCTAAGAAATCCAAAAGCAAATTTAATCTTTAATATACTAACCCGATGACTAGCACCATTATTTTTTCTGGTATCTCATTAAATTTCTGTTTTAACTTTATTTTGGTGTTAATGATTTTTTTTTAAAATGTTGTCAGCCACCTCATTTCGTATTTGGAAGGTAGAATTTAACTGTTAACACGATGCAGTATCATCCTGCCTAAATATTGAATGGTGCTTTAGAATATATGAAGCCAGTCTGAAATTGCTGTTTTAAAAGCTACCTGCAGTTAGTGCTTATAACTTCCAGGGTAAAGACAGAATTTATCATTGGGACACTTGAGCTTTTGTGTATGTGGGCAAAATATCACTTTAATGCATCTCTCGGTTATTCAGAAGGAAGGCCCAGATTCTACTGTGCATGTAAAAAAATGTAAAATGCTGTCTTCTTTGAAGCGCGGCTGTGTCTCCGAAGGATCATTATGCTGTTAATGGATTTCTTTCTTTAAAGGGAATGAATGGTGGGCCCAGACATTTGTGGGAGAGAACACAAGGAGAGAGGTCTTCTAATGTGAGGAGAAAGGGGCTTTCCTTCTCAGCAGCAGGAGGGCATGCTGAGTGGCTCATAGGGAGGAGGGCAGTTAGAGACCCCTGGGAATGAGTGTGACCTGTGGGCTCTAGAAAAAGAAGTGCTTTTTAGAACAGGTTTTAAGGCTTTCCAGATTGATTTAGAAATTCTCCTCTGTTTACCACAACCTTCAATAAAGTTAGTGAAACAAGAGCCCTGTGTTTGTTCTGCTTTGGTGAAAAATGGGCAGGGCTGTGTCAAGTGTTTGGATCAAGTCTTGTTGCGATAAGTTGAAGTGAGTAGGGCAACATGTAGAGGAAAATAGGATGCAGCCGCTACAGGATGGACAGAGGTGTTTTGGGGAGGATTGAAGAGGTGATGCTAGCAGGAGCTGAGACAAGTGGCCGCCTTTGGGGAACCTCAGAAGCATTGGAGGAGAGAACTGGGTATTTTCTTTGAATAAAGCAAAAAAGGGAGCTCAGCAAGCTGGTAATCTAGAGTTGTGTACATAAACCACTTTCACATACAGTTATTAGAATGACTTTAGTGCTATAACTGAGGTATGAAAAATGTAACTGATTTGGTTTTGACCCTTCTAAAGATGAAAAATGTGACAAGAGTTCAGAATTCAATCAGGCTGTTGCACAGAGATTAACTGAAGGAAGTTAGCTGCAAAATAATTGGGATTTAGTATTGGCTTCTAGGGAAGTCAAACAGATAAATTACTTTAGGGAAAAATGTGAAACCAGAGACAAATCCCCTCAGAAAAGTATTGATTGAGAGTCTCCTGTTTCATAGCAAGTAGGAAAAGGGCTAAAGGCCTCGATTAGGGCCTCACACAGCTTGGATCCTGTGTTCTGACTACCTTGCCTGTCCTCTGAGATGGTAACCCCAATTTGACTATGATAATCTTAACATGGTTAAGCAATGTAATTGTGATATTGAGACAATTAGTTAGCCTCAAATATTCATTGCTTTTCCTTTTATAAGTTAATGAAACTCCAGCTTTTTAGCTGGGCATGTGGATGCTAAGAATAATGATTGCATTTCCTAGCCTTCTTTGTAGTTAAGTTTGACCACATAAGTAGATTTTTGTCAAAAGGATATAAGAAGAGTGGTGTGCAGCATCCAGACGCAATCTTCAAAGGGAGAGGGAACCTAACCCACCTTTTTTTCCCCTTTTTTGACTTCCTGCTGGCTGGAATATATAATAGATATCGTAGCTGGAGCAGTCATCTTTGACGATGAGGTGACCAGTAGCAGAGCCACAAGGTAGAAGGTGCCTGGGTCCCTAACACTGTGAAACTACTGTGCCAACGTAACTGCCTTTCTCTAGACTTTTACATTTTTGCTTTTTCAACTGCTTCTGATAAATGTGAATCGAATCCTGATAAGTACAGGAACGTACTCTCAATTCACTTGCAATGAAAGTATTTTGTCTTAGTTGGTAAGTATATTTCCAAACCAGAGAATACATAGAAAAACATCGGGATTGTATCAGTTATCTACCACCACTGTAATGGTGTGTAACAAGTAACCAGAACATATTAGTACACAACAAACTTTCTTGCATGTGTTCCTCATCCTCCAACAAGCTAGCCCAGGCATAGTCTCGTGGCAGTGGTAGGCAAGCAAGAGGACAAGTACTTTTTCAAGCCTCTACCTGTCTCATGGTTGTTAACATTCCATTGTCTAAAGCAAGGCAAGTGCCTGGACTCAGAATCAGGGGGAGGGAAAATATATTCTGTCTCTTGATGTGAGAAGCTGCAAAGTCACTTGGCAAGAGGCACAGAAACAGGCATAGGTAAAAAGTTTGGGTCATTAATGCAATAAGTCTAACTTTCATACTAATGCTGTTAAATTAAGGTCACAATAAACTTGGGAATAGGATTTAGTAGTCATCATAATACTCTTATGTATTTGGCATTTAGTATATTTTCAATATTGAAGAAATTTTGCCATGTTAGAGAATGTGACAGATTGTGATTGTAATTTCAAATGTATAATTTTGTCATTATTTTCATCTTTTAATTTACAGTTGAGAGGTGTAAGATACCTTTACTAAGTAATCAATGTTGAAGGTCTAAAAGAACTTGAGATTTACTAAAGTTTGAAGTTGAATTTTTCAATTTTCTAGGATTAAGTACTGGTGAAAATACAGCTGGCTCTTAAACAATGTGGGTGTGAACTGCGTGGGTCCACTTAAATGCCTATTTATTTATTTATTATTTTTTTTGTAGAGGGCAGTGTCACTGGCCCTCATATGTGCGATCCAAACCGGAGCCCTCTGGCATCTCAAGCCAGTTTTTAACCATTGCGCCACTCGGCTGGCCCTAAATGCCTATTTTTAAAATATGTGTATAAATGGACCTGCACAATTCACACCTGTGTTGTTCAAGGGTCAACTGTATTTTCAATCTGCAGTTGGGAATCCACATGTACAGAGGGAGGGCTGACTTAAGTTACACTCAGATTTTCAACTTGCACAGCACCCCTAACCCTTGTGTTGTTCAAGGGTCGGCTGTATTTCATTTAGTGCTCCTCTTAAATGTTAGCTTTTCTAAAAGGCCTTTCCTGACCATGTTATTAAGCAATGACTATATTTCCTTACCTTGTCTTCTGTAGAGCACTTATCACTACCTGCTAGTTTATATCTATCTATCTATCTATTTGTAAAGATTTTATTGGGGAATCGGGGAAGGGGAACAGACAAGTTGCTGTCCTTTTTATTCTTCAGTCTGGTTGTGGAGGACGTTGCTTCACTGGCCCATGTTGGTATGATCATTGCGCTCTTCCCAGCTGAGGCAGATCGGTTGCTAGCCATTGGATGGCTGCTCACGGTGGCTCACGGCAGCTCACTGCAGCCCACTGCAGCCAACGCCGTCACCTGTGACTCACGGCAGCCCAGCTCCAGGTTTAGCTGTTGTTCACCATCTTAGCTGTAGAGGGCGCAGTGTCACTGGCACATGTGGGATTGTAAGTGGCAGCCCTGCTGCTCAGAGCTCACGCTTCCAAACCAACTCTTAACCAACGAGCCACTCAGCCGGCCCCTATATTTTTAAAATTACCACTTTTCTGCTAAAATGTGCTCTCTACGAAGATAAGCATTATGTTTTACTTGTGGGTATATCCAGAATATGTTTAAAGTGCTTGGTGTATGGAAGGTGCTCAAAAAATTTGCTGACAGACTGACTGAATGAATGAAGCTTTTATTTTTAGGTCACACATTTGAAATTCTTAAAAAGAAATTTGAGTAAAATACATTTATGAATGTAATGTATATCTTGTAAGTGAATGAACTGAATTGTAAACAGGGACCGATTGTGTTCAGCCTGTTCAACTTGGATTGAATATTAATCAATGGCTTATTAGTCAGAGACTTAAAGTTTATTATGTTTATAAATAGAATAATAGGATTTTCAAATTGATATTGAGCACTTAAAGGAAGGCTAGGTTGTTCAATGTTCCTTTTGTAATTTGAATATTAATTTAAAATTTTAAAGGGTAACAGTAACTGGTCTTTTCTGAACACAGCATTTTCTCAGGAACTTAAAAGCCTCGCATTGTCCACAAAGTCTTTATAATGCACATGTGGGGGCGTGGAGCAGTAAGCATCTGAGTCCCTGAGAAGGACCAAGGAGACAATTATTTACTGGTATTGTTATGCCAAAGGGAACGGTAATTGCAATTGCGTAACACAGGAAATGCAGAGGTTGAACTAAAAAGGAGGAGGTAGAGGACTCTGTTTTAAAGAAGTAGGTAAACCTTGTGATGGGTTGAGACAGTTGTGGAAGAAAAAGAAGGGAACATCTAGGAAGAACTATGGTGGCATTCTTGCTATAAATTCATTGAAAGGGGGAACAAATAAACAATTGTCAAAGGCTTAATGATGAAAGTACCCATCATGTGGGTACAGTGTTGCAGTAGCATCAGTGACTGTCACAGAGAGTCTGGTTTCCATCATAACAGAATTTCTTGTCTCTGGATTTGGTTATCCACCGTTTTGGTTATATTGCCACATAAAAAACCATCTCAAAAGCTAGTGGCTTCAAACAACCACCTTATTTTGCTCATCTTTATGTAGCGTCAGGAATTTGGCAAGGACTTGGTAGGGCAGTTGTCTCTGGTTCAGGTGGTATGAGCTGGGATAGCTGGGACTGGAACATTGACCTCCAAGAAGGATATTTTTACTTTCATGCCTAGTATCTCAGTGCTTTTTGGCCCCTCACTCTCCATGTATTATATGATTCTTCAGAGCCTCTCCATGTAACTTGAGATTCTTACAACATGGTGGTTTAAGGGTAGTTTCCCTACTTACATGGTTGATGGCTTCCTGGAGGCAGGAACCAGGAGTTTCCAGTCAGTTAAGACCTACGAGTGGAACTGAAATAGCATTCGTTTCACTTATTTTATTGGTCAAAGCGTCACAGGGGTTACCCAAATTTAAAGGGATAGAGATACAGACTCCACCTTTTACTGGAGCAGTGTCAGCATTACATTGCAGAAGAGCATGTGTATATGTCAGTGAAAAATGGGAGAGAAAGGACCTCTGAATATTCACTCCTCCAGAGAAGCAATGAAAAGACTGGTAAAAATGGTCAGACTTTTCCATGACTCTGGAAATTAACCAATGCCTTGTGACAATTCAGGGAGCATTTATTGAAGAATAGTGACTGAATCTCAATAACTACATGGAGCTTTGTGGAATTTTGACTTTCAATATTGCTACTCTTGGTTCTTTGGCTCTGTGATAGCCTTGAAACCTAATAGAAAATAATCAGTGTGAAAAGCAGGATCCTGGCAGCCACCAGAAAGGGTAGAACAGAGTTGGAGCACTTTCAAAGCCACGTTACCAGAGAATTATCATTATTTGTCCTGTGTGGTAGTTCCCTAGAAGACTCCAATCTCAAGACTCTCTTTATTTGATCTGACTTGGAGCTTGCCCAAGGGACAAAACTCTTTATTCAGAGCATTTGTTGAAAAAAAACCTTTTTTTAAAAGTCAGAGGCAATTGTTGAACCTTGTGGTTGTCTGAGATGGTAAATAACATTTGGGTCAATAATAGGTTAATGAAAAAGCATAAATGAAAAAAAACTGGGGAATGAGATGCCCAGAGGGGCCTTTGAAAAACTCTGACATATTCCTGGAAATCTAGAAGGCCATACACATATATAGGGCTGTGTACGTGCTCAAGAAAAATGTGAGAAGACCCTTGTGTCTAACCTTAAGGCACTGTGCAAACAGAAATAAAGGCTAAGGCAGAGTTGTAAACTTTCTGACTGAGTATTGAAGGCATGCCCGACATTTATACAGAGTCCCTCAACAAAGACTGAGAGACATTGGCTTCAAGCATTAGGGAAATTTATGTCCAGTCATTAATTGAATACTAAGGTAACAGCAGAGACTTTAGTGGCAATGCATGGCATGCAATGTAGACTTTACAGAATTAGTTCACAAAAGTCACCAAACAAACAACAGCAAATCCTGGGGGAGGGGGAGAAATTGATCTCCAGAATTTCTAAATTATATTATTTACAATGTCCAGTTTTCAACAAAAGCTAAGCGGTATATAAAGGAACAAGAAAGTATGGCTTAACTGTAGGGAAAAATTAGTCAATACAAATGGTCTCAGGAAGTCAGATGTTGGAGTTACTAGACAAAGACTTGAAATAAACTACTTTAAATATATTCAAAGAGCTAAAAGAAACCATCTCTAAGGAACTAAAGGAAAATATGAGAACAGTGTCTCACCATTTAAAGTAAAAAATATCAAGAGAAATTATTTTTAAAAAAGCAAATAGAAATTCTC
The DNA here is from genome assembly GCF_001890085.2 of Hipposideros armiger. Lineage (NCBI taxonomy): Eukaryota > Metazoa > Chordata > Mammalia > Chiroptera > Hipposideridae > Hipposideros > Hipposideros armiger. The sequence goes on along the minus strand of NW_017731357.1, from coordinate 8,737,459 downwards.
AAGGTGAAAAGTACAATAATTGAAGCAAAAACAATCTGGTAGAGGTGCACAGCAGTAGATTTGAGCAGGCAGAAGAAAGAATAAGTGGATTCAAAAACAAGTCAATTAAGATTATTCAGTCTGAGGAGCAGAGAGAAAAATAATAGAAAAATGAACACAGCCTATGAGACCTATGGGACACCAATGAAGCATACCAGCATATTCATGACAGGAGTCCCAGCAGGAGAGGAGAGAGAAAAAGGGGCAGAACAAACATTTGAAGATATAATAACTGAAAACTTCACAAATTTGATAAACTACACAATTCTACACATTCAAGATGCTGAATGAATTCCAAGTACGATAAACTCAGAGATCTTATATTCAGACACATCATAATCAAACTGTCAAAATCCAAAGGCAAAATCTTGAAAGCAGCATGAAAAGAAAATCATTACATCCAAATGGTCCTCAATGAAGTGATAGCTGATTTCTTATCAGAAACTATGGGGGTCAGAAGGCCTTAGGATGATTTATTCATAGTGCTGAAAGCAAAAGACTGTCAAGCACCAATTCTGTATCCATCAAAACTATCCTTCAAAAAGAATTTAAGGCACTCCCAGATTTAAAAAAAAGAGTGCCAGTAAGTGGAACTATATAGGAAAATATATAAAAGACAACATAAATGTATTTTTGTTTATAACTTTTTATCCTATCTAATTTAAGAGACAACTGGATAAAGCAATAATTATAATTCTGTGTTGATGGGCAGTCAATATTTAAAGCTGTAATTTGTATGATAAACAGAACAAAAGGTGGGAATGGAATGGAGATAAACTGAAGCAGTTTTTGTATACTATTGGAATTAAGTTGGTATTAATCTGAACTAGATTGTATTAAGATGATAATAGTCATTGCAAGGGGAACCACTAATAACTCAAATATAGTAATGTAAATGACAAGGGAATGAAATGGTACACTAGAAAAAAAACTTTTAAGATTTTTATTGGGGAATTCGGGAGGGGAAAGGTGTTGGGGAATTGGGGAAGGGGAACATTGTATTTTTCCAGGACCCATCAGCTCCAAGTCAAGTTGTTGTCCTTAAATGTTGTGAAGGGAGCAAGCTCAGCTCTAAGTCCAGTCGCCACTTTCAATCTAGTTGCGGGGGCGGGAAGGGAGGGGGCGCAGCTCACCATCCCATACTGGTGCGAAACCTGCAACCTTGCTGCTGAGAGCACGCGCTCTCACCAGCTCAGTGGCAGCTCAGCTCGGGCACAGCTCACTGGCCCGTTTGGGAATCAAATCGGCAACCCTGTTGCTCAGAGCTCACGCTCTTAACTGAGCCACTCGGCCAGCCCTAGAAAATATTTTTAATGCAAAATATTGCAGCAGTGGAGGAATAGAAGAATGGAAAAGACATAAGGAAAATAGCAAAATGCAAGCATAAATCCTACCTTATCAGTAATCACATGAAATGTAAATGGATTAAGCACTCCAATTAAAATGCAGAAATTGGCAGAATGGATAAAAAGTATGACCCAACTATACACTGGCTACAAGAGACATACTTTAGATTCAAAGTCACAAATAAGTTGACAGTTAAAGAATGGAAAAAGCCATGCAAACTATCAAAAGAGAGCTGAAGTGACTACTCTAATATCAGATAACGTAGATTTTAAGACAAAATTGTTGCTACAGACAAAGAAGCACATTTTATAATGATAAAAGTGCCAACCCACCAAGAAGATACAAGAATTATACATGCCCCTATCACAGAGCCCCAAAATATGTGAAGCAAAAACTGACAGAGAAGTACATGCAATTAGAGGTATTGTTGTGGCTGTCTTTAGAAAATATAATCTTCCACATCCACATATATTAAAATCTGGAAAAATTACACTACTTTTTGAATCCACGTTATCTTGTTTTGAGAACTCATTTAGCTATCTGTTATGGAAATTAATGGGTTGATTACCCCTCATATCTCAATATCATTTATTAAGCCCAAATTAGGACCTAAGGGCTGAGGCAATGCAGAGTATATACAGATCACAGGACTTTGAAAAGAAAGCACCCTTATGTCTAGGTTGGTCATCTCTTGTACATCTGTCTGCCTTCCCCTGGAGATCTGGATACCATGTATTGATAGCTAGGTATTGAGGGCTGTGGCTGATAGACTAACCTCCAAGCAATGGGGGGGGCGGTGAGGGCGGGGCAAGGTAAGTTTTTATGGTCTACCAGGAAGGTGAGGCTTCCTTTAATGGACATTTGGAATCTGTTCTTCACTCAACAGTGGACATAGTCCATGTTGTACTAGTGAATTGTCCCCACAAGGGGACAGTATACGAGTGTGTCAACATGTACATTGATAGATGTGGTAGGCAAGTAGGTAGATTGCCTAGAAGTGGCCTCCAGAATTCTAGAACCTGTGAATGTAATTAAGTATCACTCCCGTGATTGTGTTATGCTGTATGGCACAGTTGATCTTAAAAAAGGTAGACTATCAGAATGGACCTAATCTAATCACATGAGCCCTTAAAAGCAGAGAACTTTCTCCATCTGGTGGTAGAAGGGAATGTCAGATTCAAATGTGAGAAGGATTCAATATCATTTCTAGCCTTATGAAGGGACCACTTTTTAGAAATGCAAGTAGCCTCTAGGAGCTGGGGGATGAAACCTCGAGCTGACAGCCAGAAAGGGAAAGGAGACCTCAGTCCTACAACTACAAGGGAATGATTTCTGCCAGCAACCTAAATGAACTTTAGGTTGAAGCAGATTCTCCCCTCAGAGCCTCTATATAAGAGCCCATCTCAGCAAACATCCGTCTTTTGAGACCCAGAGCAAAGAACCCAGATAAGTCTACCCAAGACCTCTGACCTACAGAACTGAAAGGTTGTTGTCATAAATGGATTAGTTTATGAAAATTTGTTCCACTGTATTGTGGATCAGTAGAATACCACTGTAGAACTCTGTTATTTCTCATCTCTTTCCCATGATCATGTAGGTGGGATGCACTAGATGTTGCATATAAAACAGTAGAAAGCTGTCTGGCAAGTGATGGGCATCACAAATTCAGGGATTTCCCCAACATAAACTGAAAATCTGTGAATTTAATGATTTTCACATATGTCATATTATTGTTTCAAAACATCTTTATCATTGTTATTATGTTTATTTTTGTTTCAAAACATGATCTTCCATTATGAGTTTTGTTTATACAGAGAACAGATTGCAGGCTGCCAGAGGTAGAGGGTGAGCGTGGGCAAAATGGGTGAAGGGGGTCAAGACACAGAAACTTCCAGTTATAAAATAAAGAAGTCATGGGGATGTAATGTACAGCATGGTGACTATAGTGAATATTGTGTTGCATACTTGAAAGCGGCTAAGAGCTTTTCATAAGAAAGACATTTTGTAACTTTGGTGACAGATGGTAACTAGACTTATTATGGTGATCACTTTGCAGTGTGTACAGACAGTGAATCATTATGTTATACACCTGAAACTAATGTTAATGTCAATTATACGTCAATACAAAAAAAGGAAAAGATGGAAAGTCAAATCATACTCTTTTGAATTAAGTCCCAAGCCCCATGAAAATAGCACCAGAATAAAATGAATTATTGGTTATTTTAGCTTTGTCCTAATAAAGTTCAAATTTTTATGCTTGTAGGGAAAAAATCCCATAATCTTCCATTGTGAAGGGGATTGGGCTATAATCCTGCCTAGAGGGTATATAGGCTAAGGCAGTATTTCTATACAAATGATTAGGGGAATATGTGAGAAGGGCTTACCTGATCCATGTGCACAATTTCCACTTTGCTTTTATAGCAGCAAATGGTGGTAAGTTGTATATTCACTGAGCCTATAGAATTTGAAGGACTTTTAGGGAAATTTTTGAGTGCATATTTTTGGAGACTTCTTTGGAAAGTGAGTAGAGAAACTTATTTAGGGATATCCTTTATTGTGAAATTTTCTCTCATCAGAAATGTCCCTGTACCTAGAGGGTATTTTGCTACGTAAAATAAGTCGGACAGAGAAAGACAAATACCATATGATCTTACTTACATGTGGAATCTAAAAAACAGAATAAATGAACAAACAAAGCAGAAACAGACGATAAATTGAAGGTTGCCAGAGGGGAGGGTGGTTGGGGATCTGGATAGAAAAGGTGAAGGGATTAAGAAATACAAATTGGTAGTTACAAAATAGTTACGGGGATGTAAAGTATAGCATAGAGAATATAGTCAATAATGGTGCAATAAATATGTATAGTGCCAGATGAGTACTAGACTAATATGGGGAATCACTGCATAAATTATATAAATGTCTAAGCACTATACTGTATGCCTGAAACTAATATAATATTGAGTATCAGCTGTAATTGAAATTTTTTTAAATGTTAAAAAGGAACTTAAAGATACACAGAGCTGAGTTTGATCGTTCACTCCAAAATAAGAATTTTCTATCTTTGTCATTCATTCTCAATCTCTTTCTCCCCTTCCCTTTCTCTTACTCTCCTGCTCTTCCCTCCTCCTGTTTTTAATATATACCCCCACCCCACCTTCGTGCTAAAAGGCGTTAAACTGAGCATAACTCTCATTTGAGCTTTTCCCCTTTTACTAAGTCAGAATTTTCAAAGATTCAATTTGATAAGTTACTGTACAATAATGAGGCCGACCTTTGGCCCGTAAGCATTTCCTCCAGAAGAAGGTTGAACTTTTGAAGTTCATTTAGTAGGTTATATACTTACTCAAGGGTCTGCATTTACACAAACATTTTTTGCATGAGGTTTTTGAGGTTGCTTTGAGAGGTGATTAACCCATTCCACATGAAAATCAGTTTCCTTACTAACAGGTTATTCTCTTAGATACATTTTTATACCTCAGGTTTAACTTCTTTCCATGTTTTAGCTCCATAAACTTGATTCCTCCAGCCTTCTACTACTGTGCTGGTTCTGATATTGAAATTATCGGGGGTTGGGGGTGAGGGGGGATTATTTGTAGGGATCGGGCAGGACCTGACTCAGGATGGGACCAGGAGGGTCTTGCTAAGATTTGCAACAGGAAGCAAATAGAGTATCTTAGAGTATTTGATGTGCTGTACATTGTCATTCTAGGTACCTTGGCTGAGTGACTGATTAATGCAGTTAGTCAAGTCAGAGAAGCCTGTATTCCAGATGAAAACTTCCTAAGTCTGAGGCATCTGTTTGTGTAAAAGGTAAGATGTGTTACATTGCCAAAGCTTTGTGCTCAAAATCCTGTTCACTATTTTTTATCTGGGTCACAAATACAAGGCCTCTCGAGGCAAGACACGTAGATAAAAGAAGATGGTGTTGACTATGATAAACTGGAAGTGTGTACCCTATCTTTAGGGGGCAGCCATTCCCCAACCCCTACCTAATCTTGCCATGCAGATTTTGAGATCAGCATTGCCTGATCCTCCAATTTGTTTTGAAAAAGGAAGCAAAAACATGGATTATTTTATGTGACATTTCCCCATTTATAAATGTTTGCTATGATTTCATAAAAATTTAAAACAGTGGTCAGGACAAGCAAAACACTCCTGTTGGCTGGATTTAGCTACTGGATGAGTTGGTGAACTTTGATTGAAACCAAGGTTCCTTGTGATCTTCTTTTCCTCATTAGTTCTTTCTCACAAGATACACATGTTGAATATACAAACATATTTGAGTGAAGACTAGTACAAAATGGATAGTGTAACTTGTACAAAGATATTATCTTTTACATTAGTAATACCGTGGATGCATGAACTGGGGCTGGGAAATTTATAGGAAGTCAATAATAAATACACATGACCACTGTATTTATTTTCCTATCTTGATCATATTGTATGATGACTCACGGCAAAGAGTTCTGATAAGCTGTAATTGGACACTGATAGGAAACTTACTTGGAAAACATGATTAAACCCCCGCTAGAGGTTAAGTGACAGAGTCTAGGGGAATACGTTTTTCCTTGAGGCAATTGTAGCCATTCTTCAAGGCTGTTCCTGGAAATAAAACTTTAGGGAAAGGTGCTGCCTAACAAGGGCTTACTGTAGGATTTTCCTGTCCCTGCTGGTAGCCTATGTGGTTGCTGTTATTCACTGGCAGAATTAGATGAATTGTTTAAGTTGGAGTTTCTGTTTTAAATCAGGTGTACAATATGTCATACTCTGAAACTATTTAAATAGAGCTTTAGAATTGCTAGGCTATTAAATTTAAGTAGAGAGGGACCAGTAAAATTCAACTTCAGGGATTCCCTGTTAGAATGTCACGTTTACTGGATTCATTGCACGGCGGTAATTATGATCAACTCTCCACTCCACCCAGCTTGTGCTGGGACAGTGCCCGAGAGAAATGGAGACTGGCTAATTACTGTTTCGTGGTACGATGCATGAGCTACCACTTAAGACCTTGAACCCCTTTCTGATCATGAAATTGATCATTCACATTAACATAATGATGGTGATTGAGGTACTAAAACCTAGATCTTCCTTAAAGAAAGTCTGGGTACTATAGTTGAGGCCGTGAGTGCTGGGCCCATATTCCTTCAGTGCTCGTCTAAGATGCAAAAGGCTGCTTACTGCAAATACCTGTTCCTCTCTGTCTAAGGACTTTTTTTTTTTGTAGCCAAGGAGGCAAGCTTACCTTGTGAGGGCTAGGTCCCCAGAGGACGCCTTCTACCAATGACAGGTGGGGATTTGGTGAATAAAAAACACTAAACTTCTTTGCTGCTAAGTTGAGGTGTCTCTAAGACTTGGCTCTCACTGTCTCCCCAGAAGGGTTGAGCCCCAGTTGGCCACCACAGTGATAGGTACCAGACTTGATAACATTCCCGTTATTGGTTTTCTTCCCTTCCTTATCTCACTTCCTACATCCATACTAGTGTTTACTGTAACTAATTCCCAAAGAAACTACTTGGACTCAAATCCTCATCTCAGGATATGCTTTTGGAGAAACGTAAACCAAGATGGGAACACTGACCTAGTGCTTCCATGTTCATTTTGATCAAATTTGGCATAGTGCTAAAGAACATTAGTTTGGAGTTCAGGATCACTTTGCAACTTTGAAAATAAAATTAAAGTATGTAAAAGACATCCTGTGTCTTTTAAACTTATCGATGTTAATAAAATGTGGTACATGGATTTAAGATATAGATCACTGTTGAATATATTCAGTAAGGTCTCTGGGATACAGAATTCCTAGTTGATGGCAGGAGAGCTCTTAGTAGAAGGACTCCATCACCAAGGATGGACACACGAATGCAATAATTTGGAACCAGGACCATGGCACAGAATGAGGCGGAGGGGAAGGGACAGCGGCAGGGTGTGGCAAAATCAGCCTATAGGCTAGATTTGGCCTGCAGCCTGATTTTGTAAGTCAAGTTTTATTGTAACACAGCTATGCTCATTTGTTTATAGGTTGTCTGTAGCTGCTTTTGTGCAACAACCGCAAAGTTGAGTAGTTGCAACAGAGATCATATGGCCCACAAACCCAAAATATTTACTATCTGCTTTTTGGAGATAATTTTTTAGCCTCTGATACAAAATACCTTACAGCACTTACATAATGCTGTATTCTAGTTTAGTTTTAAAAAATTAGCCAGTGAGGCATCTAATTGGACATGCTTTGCTCTTGCTACCTCATACCAACGAGTAATTATCCTGCAGTGGGTCCATATGCAGTGGCTTTAAAAAAATAAATGATCGCTCAAGAGTGTGAGCTCTGAGCAACAGCTGTTTGAGTCCCAGCCCGAGCTGAGCTGCCACTGAGCTGCCAACAGGTGGCAGGATGGCTCAGCTAAAAAAAAAAATGTGATGTGCAGCGGCATGGTGAAAATGCAGCACGGAGCATGACTAGTTGGCTAATTGAAAGACTGAATGTTAATTTCTACAAAGTTAATAGATATGGACATGATCTTACTTGTAATGATGCAGAATGGTGGTATGGTGCAATGAATGCCTGGGAGTGTGGATGTGTGTATGTATTTAATAATTGTTTGAAAAAGCTCAAACCTATAGAATAATTGTAAGAATGGTACAATAAAAACTCATATACCTTTGGCCTAGACCAGGGGTCGGCAAACTGCAGCTCTGGAGCCACATGCGGCTCTTTGGATACGTACATGTGGCTCTGAAGTAAAATTGAAAATGAAAATCAAACTATCATAGTTTCATTTATAAAATTTCTAAAGGATATTATTCACATAATGGTGATTTCATTTGTTTTATTGCTCTCAAATAATTTTTAAATTGTTGTCAGGGACAGGATTGGCTCTTCCGTCTCAAAAGTTTGCTGACCCCTGACCTAGATTCATCAATACTTTATATTTTACTGAATTCATCTTATGTCTCTCTCAAGAAAAAGGAGGTTCTTTTTTATATAACCACAAACATTTATCAAATTCAGGATATTTATCATCGATATAATATTATCTTATATATGGTCCATTTTTAAATTTCACCAATTGTCCCAATTTTGTCTTTTATAGTAGTGCTTCTCAAATGTTAGCATGCGTCAGAACCTGGCAGGCTTGTTAAAACCCAGATTCCTGGATCCCACCCCTGAAATTCTGATATAGAAGATTTGGGATGGGGCCCAAGTAATTTCGGTTATTACAAACTCGCAAGAAATTTGGTCGAAATGCTGCCAGCTTAATAACATCCCTCCTAGGGATGGCCAGTTAGCTCAGGTGGTTAGAGCACAGGGTGCAGTGCTTATAACACCAAGGTTACTGGTTCGATCCCCACATGGGCCACTGAGCTGTGCCCTCCACAACTAGATTGAAACAACTACTTGGAGCTTGTGAGTCCTGGAGAAACACACTGTTGCCCAATTAAAAAAAAATAGCATTCCTCCATTCCACCTCTCACCAACCCCATCCTCCAAACCCAGGCTACTATACAGGATCCTGTATTGCATTTAGTATCATGTTTCTTTTGTCTTTTTTTAAAGCTTAAACAGTTCCTCAGTCTTGCCTTTCTTTGTTTCTCACGGTACTGACATTATTAAAGAGAGCATACTAGGTTTTCTTGCCCTATAGAATATCTTTCAGTTTGGGTTTACCTGATGTTTTCTCATGATCAGATTTAGATAATGCATTTTTGGCAGAAATACTACTGAAGTAATGTTGATCGGTTTGTCCCCTTTGTTGGTGATTTAACTTTAATCACTAAGTTAAAGTACCTACCGTATTTGCTGGCGTATAAGACGATTTTTTGGCCCTGAAAAATATGCCTCCAAGTGGGGGGTCATCTTATATGCCAGGTACACTTCAGATAGACTGCCCATATAACAAACTCTGTATTTTGAGTGGAAATGTTAGGGGGTCGTCTTATACGCCCAGTCGTCTTATACGCCGGCAAATACGGTACCTGATTTCTCCTCTGTAAAGGTACATTTTTTACTTTGTAATTAATATGTAACTTGTGGCAAGATACTTGGATCCCATTCCCCAACAAACTCACATCCAATCTCTGGGATTCCTGCCTGAATTATCACATTAGTTGCTAAATATTGATTTTTCTAATGCCATCATTTGCTCTATATTTATTCGTTCTCATTTTATAGTAAAGAAGAACATTTCCTCCTTCTCCTTTGTTTTCTTGTTGTTGTTTTATGGAAGCAGTATGAACTAATGGTCTCTTATTTTATTCAGTGGGTTATAACCCTTTGTTTTCATTATTCATTTTTGATGCTCAAATTGTTTCTGATTTGACCAGTGTCAACACCTCCAGGCTGGCTCCTGTGCCCTTTTATACATGGCTCTATCAGTTATTAAGTAGTCTAGAAACATAAATTATAAAAAACTTTACTAATGTATAGATTTTATCTGTCACTGAGTACTTGCTGTGCCCTTAGTGTATCTCCAGTACTCTTCGATGTCAAAAGGTATGCGAGGGTAATATAAGGTAAATATACCTTCTTCTACCAAAGAACTAAAATCTCAATATAGTAGGACTAATGTAGGTAAATGCATTAGAGACTAATTTGAGATGGTATGTAATCCAGTTCTAAGTTTTATGTTTATTCCTTCTAAAACTGATCCACACTACTGTATTTATAATAGTAACACATTTCCTCACTGTGAAATAGGAAACAATCCATCCTTAGTCTGTAAGCAAGGCTTATTCCTCTAATCCATACAGGAGGAAGTCAATCAGCAAGATATATCTGAGAGTTGTCTCTGTCTTCAGTGTGTGAAATGCAAACTTGAATATATTGTGTTGTCGGAAAAGTCATGACGTATTTTTGCAGCGAAAAACAGAAAAAATACGTCATGACTTTTCCGACAACCCAATAGTTAGACAAACAATTTCAGGTTTCAGAATGTCACGTATTACATAAAATTGTGGTATGCTATCTGGTTTAGTAGGTGTTTGGCCAATTTGTGGTTTGCTTGCTAATTCTTGCAGTTAGTTTGGTTTTATAAACTATATAATACAGTCACTTAAGACTGTCATACTGTATCCTCTGTGCCTCTTACCATCTCTTTTGTATTTCTCATCCTTTTGCCCCTCTGTATTTCTTTCAAATAGTTTCTTCTGATCTGTCTTCCAGAATACTAACTCCCATTATTTTCTTTGTCTAGTAATAGTCATCCATTGGATTCTTCATTTTGGTTATGGTAACTTTTCCTGTTCTAGAAATTCTTTTTTTAAACTATGTCATATCATTTACAGTTTCTAGTTTTCTCCTGAAAATCTCAGTCTTTTATGTCCTTTAACATTGTAAACATAGCCACTTCAAGATGTGTGTAATAATTCCAATATCTGAAGCCCTGTGGCTCTCTTTCTATTGTATGTTGTTTCTGCTGGTTTTCAGTCATGAACAAGAGCCTGGATTATTCTTATTCTTGTCTGAGTGTCCAGAGTTCTGACAACAGCACTAAAAGAATCAGTTTTTTTCCTGGGGAAAAAAGTACATGTATCAAGAATGGATGAGTAGAATTACAATGCAGGAGGGTCCCTCCTACACAATTAAATTGCAATAAAACGTAATGGTTAAGAGTGAAGGGACTAGATCTAGGCTGCCTGTGCCAAATCCCAGTTACTTTACTTAATATCTGCCAAGCCTCAGTTTTCCTTCTTTTTTTTAAAATAAAGCAGGTCCCCTACACTATTTTTTTCAAACTTTATTGGGGAACAGTGTGTTTTTCCCAGGACTCAGCTCCAAGTCAAGTTGTTGTCCTTCAATCTTAGTTATGGAGGGTGCAGCTCAGCTCCAAGTCCAGTCCCCATTTTCGAACTAGTTGCAGGGGTGGCAGCCTACCATCCCATGCAGGAGGCGGACCGGTAACCTTGTTAAGAGCATGTGCTCTAACCAATTCAACCATCCAGCTGCCCCAGTTTTCCTTATTCTTAAAATGAAATAGTAACAATACCTATTTTATAGAGTTGTTATAAGTATCAAAAGAGATAATGCATGTAAAGTACTTAGCCCAGTGCCTGGTAACCACTCAATTAATGTTACCTATTATTATTAGATATTCAAAGGAGAGAGTGTCTCAAATTTTGCATGTAGGAAGTGTTTGAGATGACATCAAAATGCATTTGTACATTCATTTATTCATCAGTTCTTTTTTAAATAAATACACAATAAATATTTGTTGGAAGAAATAATTTGAGCAACTGGTGGAGAAGGTGGTCTGAATCTCAAAAGGAAGGCTGGAATTGTAAAGGGTGAGTAAAGGTTGTCATAGAAACAGCCAAGGCAAAGCTTTGGAATTAAGATGACTTACATGTGGGATAATGGGCAGATCAACCTGGATGGAATGCCCCAGGGGGAAAGATAATAATCTATAGAAAAATAATGGGCAAATATATTACCTTGTAATGTTCTGTAATTATCATACATATTGCTACTTCTGGGTCATCATCTCCCATTTCCAACTCTGTCCTATGATATTAAGCTGATTATGTGCATAATAATGCAGGTATCACATATCAAGTAAACTGATGGGCTTTCTCCCCAACATAATATATACCTCTTAAGTAATCTGAAAGGCTAAATACCATTCAAGTATTCAGCTCATGTGCCCTGTGTGTTTTATGTGCAATGATAAGAATCTTTGAGAGCTATTTTCTCTAAAGCTACTAAAGCAGTGATTCTCAAGTTTTAGCGTGCATTAGAATCACTTGGAGAGCTTGTTGTTCTGGTATATATTCCTGGGCTTCATCCTGAGAGTTGTTGATTTCATAGGTCTGGAGTGGCTCCCCGGAATCTGTATTTCTAACAAGTTCCCAGGTGATGCTCTTGCTCCCGGTCCAGGAGCCACACTGTGAGAACCACTAGACTGACACCATCAAGCCATATTAAGTACTGAACTATTTTAGAATTTGATCATGTTTTCTTTTGGTAGAATAATTTTCTAAAATCTATATTTAGCTATGTTGCCTACCCACAGAAGTAAATTATTTGAAATACCTTATAGGGGGAAAAACCTTTTTTTCTTTTTTTTAAAGATTTTTATTAAAAAATACAGTTAACAGACAACATTATACCAGTTTCAGGTGTACATCATAGTTACTCAACATTTATATACCTAAAGAAGTGATCACCATAAGCCCAGCACCCATCTGACACCATACTGTGCTATCACAATATTATTGGCTATATTCCCTATGCTGTATGGTACTTTCATTTATATTTTATTTTAGCTGTGATTTTGATTTTTCTGCTGTGAAGACTAACTGTTTTGGGAGGCCTAAGCTACCATTAAACTTCATTAGTGGCATACATTTTCTAATAGTTCAGAGGAATCCCATTGCGTTTTTCATAAATCTGAATGGGTTGAGTGGGACTTTTTCTACAAGTAATCTTTATAATAATAGGTATTTCATAAATGTAAGCACAAATTCCTTCATCTATATTCTGTTTATAATACATCAACATTTTAAAGTACATATGCAAATTTAATGCCGTTCTTTTCTTTGCATGCATATATCTTTTTAAAGGAACTACACATCACTTCAGATTCTTGTTAATTTTACCACTGCCGCCTCTTACCTAACTGAGTCATACCAAGTATTACATGCCACTTCTCCTGACAGGTACTTGAAAGTTGAAGTAATTTTCACGCATTTTGTTTCATTCTTCCCTCAGTGCTTTAATGCATTATTGGCAGGAAACTACTTTGACAAAAGAGAAGAGATAATGGGAGGGTGTTCAAACTGCATGGCTTCAGCTCATTCACCCACGTCCAGCCTTTCCTTTGAGTCTGGGCTCTGCTGTGCACGTCCCCATTGCTGAGCCTCACTTGATCTCTTTCCTCAAATAAAACTAATATAGGGCTTTTGTGTGTGGCAGACTTCTAAATCTTGGTAATAACAGGTAAGGGGAAAGATGGTGACAGTCCAGCTCAGGGCCTGAAACAACTTACAGCTTAAATGTCACACCACAGTGTTGCAATACCTCAGCTATGCCCTGTCACAGGGAATTTTCCCTTAGGCCCTCCTGTCCCCTCCCCAGCGCTCATCCCTACTTTTTGCTGGCTTCCCTCTCTTCTGGCCACCTTAATCTGTCTTACTCTATTTCACAGAGTAATTCAGCTCTCTTCTGGCTCTCATGCATTTAAATTTTGAGCAAGGGTCCTCACATTTTCCATTAAAAAGCTAGTCAACATTATTGACTATATTCTATGCTGTGCTTTACATCCCCATGACTATTTCGTAACTGCCAATCCCTTCACCTTTTCACCCAGCCCCCAACATCTTCCCTTCTGACAGCCAACGGTTTGCTCTCTGTATCTATGAGTCTGTTTCCATTGTTTGTTCTGTTCTTTAGATTCCACCTATAAGTGAGATCACATGATATTTGTCTTTCTCTGACTTATATTGCCAGGTGGGTACTAGACTAATCAGGGGATCACTTTGTAAATTACATAAATCTCTAAGCTCTATGCTGTACACCTGAGATTAATATAAAATAATATTGAATGTCAACTGTAACTGGAAAAAAAATGTTTAAAAGATGACAAAAAAAATAAATAAGCTAGGGCCGGCCGAGTGGCGCGGTGGTTAAGAGCTGGCTTGGGACGCCAGAGGGCCCGGGTTCGGATCCCACATATGAGGGCCAGTGACACTGCTCTCTACAGCTAAGATGCTGAACAACAGCTCAACCTGGAGTTGGGCTGCCATGAGTCACCGGCAACGGCGTGGGCTGCAGCCCCTGCTGCAGTGGGTTGCCATGGGCTACCGTGAGTAGCCAGCAGCCAGCGTGAGTGGCCAGCAACCGCAGTGAGCGGCCGTCCAGAAGCCGGCGACTGATCTGCCTCGCCCGGGAAGAGCGCAATGATGGTGCCAACTTGGGCCAGTGAAGCAACGTTCTCCATAACTAGACTGAAGAACAAAACGACAGCAACTTGTCTGTTCCCCTTCCCCCAATTCCCAGCGCTGTTCCCATCCCCCAATTCCCCAATAAAAATCTTAAGAAAAAAAAATAAGCTAGCCAAGGACCATCATTAGTATATTTTTGTAAACAAACAAGATGTCTACCTCTGAGGTGAGTTGGATCATTGCCCTAAAGAGGAAGAAGTGGCCGCAGTCATTAATATTTTAAGTACCATTTAAAAACAATCCTGCTACATTTGTTAAACAAAAGACAACAGGGCTGCTTGCTGCTGGGAGTACTTTTTGTGGATTGGCACCAGTTTGGAAAATAGATCTAAGGTGAACTAGAAAGTGTACTGCTGGCTTAGAAGTGAGAGTCCTGGTCCTAGCTCAGCTTTTATTTGGCAGTGAAGTCTTCAATAAGGGACTTTACAGCTCCCGGGCTGTGTGTCTTCATTTATGAAAATGAGCCGATGCTCCCGGGACAAACTTTCACCAGTGGTACGTAGGAGTAGGTAGATTAATGTCCTAGCCACCCGACTTTTGGTGGTATCATTTTGAGGCCCTGTCCTTGAAGTTTCTCATCATATCCCCAGAGGAACTGAGACCCCTTGCCCACAGCAGTAACAAACGTTTGATTTTCTTTCCTCCTTTCTTTGTTTCACTTTTCCTCCTCCCTCACTTTTGCATTTTCGGATTACCTTGAAATTAGTTATCTGCCCCCAAATCCTTGCCTCAATATCTACTTTTGGGAGAACCCAAATTAAGTTAACTTCCAGTGCTGTTACAATTTCAGATACTAAGTATTAAATAGTACCCTATTCTGAATTTTGCAACTGTTCCTAATTTTACATATGTGCTATTGTTTCAATCCTATTGTGTTCTTGATGGCAGAAGCTGAAGCGAAGTAGGATGTGGGTGATTCTATTTTTTGAAAGAATTGTAAATTGATGTGGAAATGAATTACATGATTTTACAATAAAATTTGCCATTTTAGGTCCTGGAGTCAGTTTGTTGAAGATTTTTAATTCAGTGGGAGTAAAACTATGATGCATCTTTATTTTTACCAGTTAACTGTCCCTCAACTGTATCAAAATTCCTTTCCCATAGATTAGATGCTACCTTTACGATATCTTAGCCATAACTCTCACCTTACTTTGCATTCTTGGAAAGAAGCATTTTATTTCAGGGGATTATTTCCTCCGCATTGGGGGCGGGGGAAGAAATACTCTGTCTTCACGAACATTCCTAAAAAGTCTGGCAACCTTCCTGCTTTCTGCCTACGCTTCCAGGAATGACTGGGAGAGCAGGGAGGTGTTGATGGGTGGTATTGTAAGGGTGGTACTGTCCTGACACCCTTCTGTAGGCCTGAAGGTAAGAGGCTGGCTTGCACTGTTGTCGGCTCACTGAACTTAGTGTGTGTCTTTAACCTTGGGACTGAAAATCCCATCTGCATGCTGTTGTATGTTTCCTTAGTCAAATTTGGTCCTGTTTGTAGTTCTGAGCACTAATACCAACAGTGGTCTTATTCTAGCCATGATTCTTGATGCTTCTGATTTTGTCATCCGCTTATTTTCAGCTGACACAGACTCATAAGTAAATCACACTGATAAATCTCTAAAACTCAAATTGATATATCCTAATAACAGTCCTGCTGTTGTGAACTTAGGAGGTACAAATTAATTTACTGTTAAATTTAGGGATATTTAGGATTTAAAAATGGTAGAATGGGGGCCAGTTGAATGGTGCATTGTTAAGAGCTGGCTTGGGATGCCAGCTCTGAGCAGCAGGGCCCTGGTTCGGATCCCACATGAGGGCCAGTGACGCTGCGCCCTCTACAGCTAAGATGGTGAACAACAGCTCAACCTGGAGCTGGGCTGCCGTGAGTCACCAGCGACGGCATAGGCTGCAGCAAGCTACCGTGTGTGGCCAGCAGCTGGCGTGAGCTGCCAAGAGGCGCTGTGAGCGGCCGTCCAGAGGCTGGTGACCAATTTGCCTCAGCCAGGAAGAGCGCAATGATAATACCAACATGGGTCAGGAAAGCGACGTCCTCCACAACTAGACTGAAGAACAAAAGGACAGCAACTTGTCTGTTCCCCTTTCCCCGATTCCCCAATGCTGTTCCCCTCCCCCAATTCCCCAATAAAATCTTTTAAAAATGGTAAAATGCTTGAACCCTAAACTTACTTGAGGGATGATGGACAGAGATGAAATGATTGTCCCCATAAAATTGTATTAGTAGCAGCAGTACCTAATAATTGGATGTGGGAGAAATATAACAAATTCAACCAGGGCAGCCTTGGATCCACTGATATTTGGACCATTAGGATTGACCTCAGAAGACATACAATAAAGAAGAATCACTTTTGTTCATAGAAAATTGATCTTTTTCCCCTTCCAAAGATTCCATCTCAATTACTGTGACACAAGCTATTCTGCCAAAAGTAGCTTTTTGGGTGTAGAATTTTCAGATAATGGCTAGTTTCCTGCCCAGCCAGTCCCCTCTTCATCACTGTATAGCCACAGTCCCTCTTCTGTCCCACTTCCCCCTCTCCCTCACTCCCTCCTCTCCTTTACTCCCTCCTTCACTTTCATTACTTTCTTCCTAATTTCTCAAGGGGCTAAATTGGCTATCTTGGCTATGATACTTGTCTTTCACCCTTTTCTTGATAATCTGTGGCCAGTACGTTTCACTCATGATCACTTGGTGAACTTTGCTTTTGCTTTGTGCATCGAGGACAGTTCTTATTTCCTTCAGAGAACTGATATCATTTTAACTGGGCTGTACACCTTTTAGTTTCATAGAGCCCTTTTGAAGAACATATAGTGAAACCTTGGATTGCGAGTAACGTGGTTTGCGAGTGTTCCACAAGACGAACAAATGTTTCTAATACATTTAACATGGTAAACGAGAGATATCTTACAATACGAGTAGTTCGTTTCCGGGACGAATTATGCTCACAAACCAAGGTATTACTGTACCTATTTTGGGCATGTGTGATTACTCCCTCACTGTTTGGTAGAAGTAGTAGAAAGTGCGTAGATTTGGCAAACAGATGTTGATGTAGGTTCTGATTTAACCACTTTGTAACCTTGGTCAAAGTACTTATCTGTTCTTCATTGAGTTTCCTTACTGTAATGGAGGATAATAATAGCCACCTCCAAAGATTGTTGTGAGGTTAAATAAAACGAACGATTTAGTTATCTGTTAATACTTTAATTAAAATTTATTTTTCTTCTCTGTTCCCAGTCCTTTTCATATTTCATTTCCTGAGGTTTTCATAGATTTTCAAATGGATCAAAGTACCAGAAGACCCAGTCTGTTCAAGTCCAAATGCACAGAGCTCCAAATCTCCTTCTCCATAGTTTCATTTTTTTCAGCGGAGGGAACATTTTTAAGTGGGCAAGTCCTATACCAGGAGGTTTCAGAATTGTCAGGATTTTTTTTCTTATTTTATTGCAGTTATTTCATGTAAATTCTCAATAATTTCTCCCGATTTTATTCTGTTATCAAGCAGTGTAAGGGACAGTGGTGACAAGAGGTGCAACATGAGCTGCTTTCGTTCACTAGAAATATTACTTTTTGGATACTTTGTAGTCCAAAAGGATCACTGGAATCAACTTTCCATTAGCTTCATGTGTCTTTTTGACTAAAGGCTGATTCCCCGGGCTTATTGCTTCTCTCTCTGGCAATGCTTTATAAAATGGCCTCTTTTTAAGTTCACACTGGAGTCTTGATAATTTTCCTTTTAGTTTAAAAATATTTTGTCAGGGCTAGGTGTCAGAGTTGTGAAGCATGAAGTGAATTCCTGTGGAATTCATTCAAAGAGATGTTCATGTTTTGCCTTTATTTGTTCCATGAGTATTTATTACACTTTTAAGTGAAAATAAAAACACGAATGAGACAGCTTCTACTCATCCAAAATGCACAAGTTGCATAGGAGAGAAATTTGCAAATAATCACAGCCTCAATTTATTTGTTGCTGGGTTGTTGTTTTTTTCTTATGTAAACCCTTAAGGTCTCTGTTCAATCTCAAGCATGATATCTGGTATGGCACGCACATTTAGTTCACTCCCCAGAAACCATTTCCAATCCCTTTCTTTGGCCCACCTCCGCCACCCACTACAGAGGCCGAATAGCCTGAGACTCACCTTCCTATTCTCCGCTATCAATGAGATTTAAGGAAAATTCATCTGGGGCTTCAGGAAAAATACTGGAGCTTCTGATAAAAGGAACCAGGTTCATGAGGAGAAAGACCTGTTTGGGTTTAATTTCTGTCCCATCCTGCCTTTGAATGTTTTCTTGTTATTGTGATATTTGGAACTAGGAAAGCCATCTAGCAATCATGAAGCAACCTGCCAATGGACCAAATCTCATATGCGAAGTATGGTCCAATTCAACATAGAAAGAGCCTAGATCTTTGGTGACATGGGTGAGCCACCAAACCAACCTGACATTGTCACTGTAGTTTATTGTTGTTGCTAATATTGCTATTACTTATTGCCTAAAGCTTTCCTTGTTGATAAATCTGGAAAGAGTAACCTATGATGTCAACAGTTCAGCTTAATTTTTTAGACCTTGCAAGGCCTGAGCAGAACAGGTACATTTTTATTGTGGTTAGGTGGTAGAATGTGAAAGCAACAAAATAAAAAGTGATCACCACAATGAGGGTAAGTTTGGGCACCAGGGAAGAAATAATACAATACCTTAACTACAAAGAGCAAAACAATAAAAGGGAATGCAGAGTACAAACTTTGTCTCTATAGTTGCACCTGGGCTGATCCTGGGTACAACATTGAAAAAGAAAGGTAGTGTTGAGGTTGTAATTTATTCTGTGCTATTTGATATCTTAATTTAATGTGAACTGTGACAGATTTTTAATTCCACTCTGGATCTACATATAGATGGTAGTTTGAATGTTTACAGCATGGAAATCAATTTCACGGCTGGCCTGAAGTACACATCATTAGAAAAGTTCTCTTGTAAAATAATTAAAAATATGAGAGACAGTTTGTATCCCATGCTGTTTGGGACTATTGATTATTCATGCTCACAACCTTCCTTGAGTTTTTAAGAAGTTGTCAGCATCTGTTTTAAACCCTTGAGTAATACCATTATGATAAGATTGGAACTTCAAAAAGATTAAAACATTTCTGTTAATAGGTTGAGTTATATGTATCTTTCTCTTGCCCTTCATCCTTCTCCCTACTTTAAGAAATAACAATTATGGCTTTCAACTTCCTCTTGCTCTTAGATAAGTTATATTCTGGTATGACCCTTTCTGTTATCACCTGTTCTACTCTATTTCTCACTTAAGCAAACATACCAAATATAAATGTAAAAGATTATCACTCTACCATGTATATGTATTTTAAGGAATAATTTTTTGCTCAGAATTATTTTCAGAAGAACTCTTTTAGGTATGAAGACTTTCAAATATCATTTGATAACACACATTTGAATCACTACATTTCAGGAACATTTACCATGAGAACAGAGTAGATCTTCATTTACCTTTACCGTTCTCAAGCTTTGCTATATGCCTTCAGTCATCAGAAGCTGTACTTGGAATTCTGTTTATATCCAGGAGGTCTATAATGCTTTCCTATTTAAGAAGTTCAGACCAGTGTGTTGCATTTTTGGTGGCTTTAATAGTGATTGAAATTCCCTTTAATGTGTGATGTGTATTCAGTTGGTTGTCATATAGAATAGCATTCTCAAGAATAGTTTTATTACAAAAGCTGGTAATTTAATATGTAGTGAATATGAGCTTTTAAGGCTATAAAAGTGTAAAAATATTTGCAAAGAAACCTTGGTTTTATGTGCTAATTTTCAGGTGTACTGAAGTTTTTGAACCAATCAGTTGTACACATAACAGATAGTATCTTTCCAGCATGTAATACTAATTTTACTTTTATAGCGATTACCAACATTGACTCTAAGGTAAAAATCCCGAGTAGAACAATAACCATGCAAACAATTGAAATAGATAGGAACCGATCCGCTTTGACAGGGTAGAACGATTTTCAAAGGATAAAAACAAGATCCATAAAGCAAAATAAATATTGTTGTGACCAATCAAAAATTTCAAAGTTTGGTGCATCAATATACACTGAAGAGAACTGGCATCTAAGAGGCCCAGTTCTCTTCTTATTAAATACCTGTTTAGGTGTGAAAATAATTATAAATTCCCAGCCCTAGGACTTTTGGAAATAAAGAGAAAGGGAAAGATTTTAAAGCTATTTAGGAGTTAGGATTTATAGTATGCATTAGTCAGAGTTCGCCAAGAAAACAGAACCAATAGGGGACACGGACACACACACACACACACACACACACACACACACACACGGACACACACACACAGTGTATGCTGGTATAATTTGTTTATATTATTTATTATAAAGAATTGGCTCTTAATTTGCATGCCCAAATTTTTTTGTACGTCAGGTTTTCTTAATTTTTTTATTTAGATACATAATTTTAACTTAAGGTGCATCTATTATCATTTTTATTATATTTGAATTAAGAATTTCTTTTATCTAAAGAAGGGTCCATTTTGTAAGTTACAATGGAATAGTCCTAATAAAGTACTTGTTTTTAACAATAAATTCTGATTTTAGAACTCTCTTGGAGGCTGTTTACACTGAATTTATTCACAAACAGCTTTTAGTAATTTTGAATGTCTGCTTTGTAAAGAATTGCAACATCTTAAAGGTTCAGGGTACAAAAATTTGCATTTTTAAGAAAATCAGAGTCAGTGTAGAGGCCTGACCCCCACACTGTATTTCTGAAGCTGATGTTGAATAATAATGTATGTCAACTATAATTATATATACATATAGTCACGGGACGTGGAGTAGAGAGTGGGAATGGAGTCAGTGGAATTGTAATGATAAGCATGATATCGGGGGTGGGAGGAAAGTGGATGGGGGGGTTGTTACTTTGTGAGGGGTGAAAAGGATAACTATTGCATTTTCTGTACACCTGAAACTAACAAAAAAAATTAATTAATTAAAAAAAAGAAAATCAGAGATTTGTTTTTTCAGATGGAACTCATTAATGATCCTTTTGAAAAAAAGTCAACATTATTGTGGTATAATCTATATACTGTAAAATTCACGAATTTAAATTGTATAATTTGATGAGTTTAATAAATGTATCCAGTTATTTAATCACCACAAACAAGATACAGAATTTCCCCTACTTTAAATAGGTCCTTCTTGCCTATTTGCAGTCAGTTCCCTCCCCCAAGCCTCTGGGAACTACTGATTTGCTTTCTTTTATCAGTTTTGCCTTTCTTAGAATTTTATATACATGGAATCATATTGTATGTAATCTTTTATGTCTGATTTCTTTCACTTTGTATAATGCTTTTGACGTTCATCCATTTTTTTTTAAGATTTTTATTGGGGAATTGGGGGGATGGGAACAGTGTTGGGGAATTGGGGGGAGGGGAACAGACAAGTTGCTGCCGTTTTGTTATTCAGTCTAGTTGTGGAGGACGTTGATTCACTGGCCCAAGTTGGCACCATCATTGCGCTCTTCCTGGGCGAGGCAGATCAGTCGCCGGCTTCTGGATGGCTGCTCACAGCAGCTGCTGGCCGCTCACGCTCGCTGATGGCTATACACAGTAGCCCATGGAAACCCACTGCCACAGGGGATGCAGCCTACGCCATCACTGGCGACTCATGGCAGCCCAGCTCCAGGTTGAGCTGTTGTTCAGCATCTTAGCTGTGGAGGGCAGTGTCACTGGCCCTCATATGCAGGATCCGA
>NW_017731357.1:8707935-8714731 GCF_001890085.2 Hipposideros armiger | reverse complement strand
ACACATATATACATATACATACATTTTTATATATATATATATATATATATATATATATATATATATATATATATATATATATATATTCTGGATAGGAATCCTTTGTCAGATAAGTGTTTTGCAAATATTTTCCTCCAATGTAGCATGCCTTTTCATTTTCTTAAGAGTATCTTCCTATGACTAGAAGTTTTTTGGTTTATTTCAATGAGGTGCATTTTATCAATGTTTTTTCTTTTATGGTTCACAATGTTTTGTGTTCTGAGAATTCTTTGCCTAAGCCAGAGTCACAAAGATTTTCTCACACATGTTCTTTTATAAGTGTTCTAATTTTAGCACTTATATTTAGGTCGATGACTCATTTTGCGTTAACTTTTGTGTATAGTATAATGTAGAATTTGAGATTAATTTTTTTCCATATGTGTATCCAGTTGTTCCAGCACCATTTGTTGAAGACTGTCCTTTCCCTCATTGAATTACCTTAGCACATTCGTTGAAAATCAGTTGAGTGTTTGGTGGATGTGTGTGTGTGTGTGTGTGTGTGTGTGTGTGTGTTGGGAGGGGAGATCTATTTCTGGACTCTGTAGGTCCCTAGTATACATGTAAGGTAGTTTGTGAGTTGTGAAAGCTTTGTTAATAACTCATCTTCATCATTGCCACCATATTGTTTACTCTGTTTTTTGTGCTAAGTCTGTATCATATATATTTCTGTCATTGAACATACATAATGTACAGTAATTACTTGTTTACATAGCTGTCTTTCCTACTAACCTATGAATTCCTTGAGGACAAGACTGTGTCCTCTTCATCTATGTTCTCATGTGCTAACTCTGGGCACATAATGGGCATCCAATAGATATTTGTTGAATTAAACAGAATATGGAAACTAGGTTAACATTTTAAATATTTTACCTATATAATTATAATTGGTGTTATTTTTACAAAATCTAAGCAAATTTTCTTACTTTGTTAGTTGTCTAGTATTGACATATAGCACCAACGTCAACTTTTTTCCTGTATCCTGGACAGTTTGACTAGTTGGTTAAGGATTTCTTCTTAGAATCTATCTGTTCTTTGATAATAAAAACAAGTCATAACTATTACTAGATGCCAGTGACTGTACTAAATGCTAACATGTATTATCTCATTTAATCTTCACAACAACCCTATGAGGCAATTACTTCGTTATCCTTATTTTATGAGGGAACAGAGCGCTAGAAAGGTAAGTAACTTACCCAAAAATCACACAGATGATCAGTGGCAGAGAGAATGATGGTAGCCCCTAATTTAAACACCACACTATAATTCTTACCTGGCTTCATCTGGGAAAGTTAAGTTGTATATTAACTTTCACCTACATTAAATATTCTTGTCCTCAGGGTTGGCAATATGGCACAATATTTTTCCTTGATAAAAAGTGAGGTGCTGAATTTATTGTTAATGAGTATGCATGCAGTTATTTTCTCAGGCAAAGTTGATTGTTTCATATATTTCTCCATAAGTCATATCAAATGTCTTTTACATCTTGTTCAAGATATTTTAGTAAGTGTTTTGATGTGATATTTAGCCTGATGTTTCCCCTTCAGAAAGATATTTCTTTGGTCATGAAAGCTATTTGTCCTTCTGAGTCTTGTTTGAAATACAAATGCCACAGAGCTAAGCCCCTCCTAATAAGCTAGTACCTCATCAATTACATTAGACTTTATTAGCAAATTGGAAGCAGGATATGTGTCTGGTTAGAGAGTGTAGCATCTTGGGAAGGATGGGTTCTTACAAGCAAAGACATCTTAAAGTATTCATAATTTACCTCAATTTTCCCCTACTCTCATGCAGGCCCAAATCCCACCCCTTCCCAGCTCCAATTTTTCTGAAAGGTATGAGTTTGAAACCAATTTTTTTCTAATCCCATGAATGGTGTTTCTTGCCCTATCCCAAAACTGAAGAATTCTTGTGTATAGCTCCCCTTCTCACTATGCCCCTGATCATCCTTGAGAATTTCTCAGCACCTTCCTTCTGTACCTCACCAGTCCCTGAAATCTGGCTTTGTGGTGATGCATTCATTCCAGCAATTATGACAGTAATAAGAGGAATATCAAAAGCTAACTTTAAATAGCATGTACCGCCTCCTATTTGCCCCATATTACATTTTTCTTCCTTAATCCTAACAATAACTGTATGAAGCAAATGTTTTTATCACCCCCATTTTATACATAAGAAGTGTGAGGCTTAAATGGTTAAGTTGCTTTTGAGAGGTCATATGATTTGTAAGTGGTAGAGACAGGGCATGAACCCAGCTTTGTTTGATGGAGGAATGAATACTCTTAATCACTATATCATAATGCCTCATAGAAACCCAAAAATGCCTCAGAAATGGATATGGGACCAGTTTTTGAGTCAAAAGGAAGATTGTATTTCATAATGTATTTGATAATAATCATAACTTTTATATCATATTATACATTCTTGTTCATATAGCATTGTCATATCCATTATCTGGATATAATTTGTATGCTGCTATTATGATGCTATTGTTTTTTTCTATGAAGTTACATTTGAAGCTTCGCAGTAATGTTAGGAAGGCAATGAGGAATTTAGAAGTCTTCAGGAATAAGAAGAGGAATCTGATAAGATGACCTTGGGGTTAGTGACAAGATCAATTTCTTTGCAATTACTGTAATGGGTTATGTCTCTACATGCTTTTTATACTCAGCTTCTTGATTTAAATGATAAAGAGGGAACTTGAGAGGAAATAGTTTAATTAAATTTATTTCTAACCTTTCTGATTCAGAATTCGGCAATTCATTTAGAAAGTTATGTCTGGGACAGAGTCTCATGTCCCCTGAACATTCAGAGAGTTCGACCTGAAGGTTAAAGTGGATGGTCTCTGACAAGCCATTCTAAGTTTCAAAACAAATCAAAAACTGCCAAGAATGCAAAAGTCCTGTGTTCTAACCCTGCCTCTTCACAAGAATATCTCTGACCCTCACTTTCTTCATTTGTTAAAAAGATGACTAGGTAACAACTAAAGCAGCGATTCTCAACCTTCCTAATGCCGCGACCCCTTAATACAGTTCCTCATGTTGTGGTGACCCCCAACCATAAAATAATTTTCGTTGCTACCCTATAACTGTAATTTAGCTACTGTTATGAATGGTAATGTAAATATCTTTTTGTTTTCCGATGGTCTTAGGCGACCCCTGTGAAAGGGTTGTTCGACCCCCAAAGGGATTGCGACCCACACGTTGAGAACTGCTGAACTAAAGGCTCTTCTACCTCTAAAATTCTTTGTTTGACTCTGTTCATAATGTTTTCTAAGTTTATCTACTTTTGCTGAAAAATACCATAGAACAGTGATTATCAAACTTTTTGGCCTTTGACCTCTTAAACAGTATTAAGAACCTCAAAGAGCTTTTGTTTATGTGGGTTCTATCCGTCAGTATTTACCAGATTAGAAATTAAAACAGAATTTTTTTAAACATACGAATACAAAAACATATATTCCATTAGCTACCAGGCATCATTGCAGGTCATATAGCCTCTGGCAAATTCCACTGTACACTCATGAGAAAATGAAGGTTAAAAAGGCAAATAAGATCTTGGTATTTTTATAAAAACAGTTTTGATGTCACAGACTTGCTGAAAGGGTCTTGGGAGTTCCTAAGACCACATTTTGAAAACAGCTACCATTGAACTTGTATAATTAATTTCTTTCTGAATGAAAGCAGATTAATATTTTGATAATCCAGCTCACTGTTCTGCCCCCACATGCATTCTTGGTTTCTTCCTGAATTGTGGGTTAATGCATTAACAGGGCAGGCCTTGTGTAAGAACTGTTTTATAATGGTGCTATTCATGTGTTCTTTTCCTCTGGACACCAGAATCCAGACTCTGGTTTTGGTTGGATTCAGTTGGTTGAGATTCCTTTCTGTTAATAGTCAAAGGAGTTCCTTTAAGGCTTTATAATAATAACTAAAGGATTAACTTAAAAAAAATAAATGTACATTGTGGGATAAAAGAAAATAGTGTGTACTAAATAATTTGAGAAAGTTAGATGTAACAAATTAACAGTATAGAGTATGGTTCTGGTATTAACTTCCAATCACACTGGACTAAAAACGGGTGAAAGCAATACAATGTAGAAGAGATGTCTTTTTGGTTCAGTTTAGGATTTTCTTCTCTTTTAGTCATTTGGGTTCTAAGTCATCTATTAGTCCTCTGCTGTGAACTCCCCAACCCCCATATAAATAATTTTCTATCAGTTTTAGAGGATTCTCATTCTTTGTAACTAATTGCTTCGAGTTGAAACGTGAAGTGCAGAGTTGTCTACAACTGTAATTTTATTGTTCTAGCTACGTTCTTAATACACTGTTATCCAAATTTGTTAATGTTTCAATTTAATGAAGCTCACTGCCCTTCAGAATGACTTGCATTGGATTACTGGAGAAGGACCTCCCTCTCTCTAATCTAATGGGATGATAGAGAGGTATGATGGCACATCTTGGCTTTTGTTATAAAACAGCAATTTGAGGTTGAAAATACATGGTAAAAAGTCATATTCAATGCTGAGGCAGTGATGCTAATTTTTTTTTTTTAAGATTTTTTTATTGGAGAATTGGGGGGATGTGAACACTGCTGGGGAATTGGGGGAAGGGGAACAGACAAGTTGCTATCGTTTTGTTCTTCAGTCTAGTTGTGGAGGACGTTGCTTCACTGGCCCAAGTTGGCACCATCATTGTGCTCTTCCCAGGCGAGGCAGATCAGTCCTTGGCTTCTGGACGGCCACTCACGGTGGCTGCTGGCCGCTCACGCTGGCTGCTGGCTACACCCGGTAGCCCATGACAACCCACTGCCACAGGGGCTGCAGCCTACGCCGTCGCCGGCGACTCACTGCAGCCGAGCTCCAGGTTGAGCTGTTGTTCAGCATCTTAGATGCAGAGGGCAGTGTCACTGGCCCTCATATGTGGGATCCGAACCGGGGCCCTCTGGCGTTCCAAGCCAGTTCTTAACCATCGCGCCACTCGGCTGGCCCAGTGATGTTAATTTCTTTGTCGTATTATTATCCTTCCTTAGAAGATGCTATTGATGCTTTACGCATAACTCCTCAACACTTACTATTCCTCTATATGCCAAAGGTTTCTTATTGTAAGCATGTGGAACTCTGCCTTGGAACTTTTTCTGGCTATAGATGTGTGCTTTGGAGTATAGGGGTAGGCAAAACTGAGATTCCAGGGACTACAAGCCTACAGAAGCAGCTCTACCAATGATAGGTAGGAGTTGTGGATAAATACCCCAGTTCCCTCCATTTCAGTTGAGACAATTCTGAGGTATGTTCGATTAATATACAGTCTCCTAAATATCTTCAATGGAGTTGAATTGAATCCCACTTGCCTTAGCAGAAGCCTGTTCATCAGTGTACCTTGCATTGGTTTTCTTCTTTCCTCTGACTTACTACTGGTGTATCGTGGGATCACCTCCCATTTGCACTCAAATCCTTGTCTCAAGGTCAGCTTCCAGGGAATCCTGAACTAAGATACACTGCCCCAAACCTGTGGTTTTTGTCTTTTTAGTGTTCCATGCCCACTTATGGGCTATCCACATCACTACTTGTCTCTCCATATAGCACTAGTGCTACTTTTTAATCCAGAGCTGCTTACTGTCCCATGGTAGCATCCAGAGCTTACAGTAAATGGTGTTCTAGTAAATGTTGAACAACCAGCTCCTTCCCCCCAAAACCCTCATGTATAGTTTTTTTTTATTACCATGGTTAACATATTCTCACCATGAGTGATTTCAAGCTACAAAGTCACTGATTGTGAGGTTCAGGACACATGCATAGTTGATTCTCATGAGCCTATATAAGCTGCCTTTAGCTCACCACTGCTTATTGAGGTAAACTGTCACAGAATGGGGGGCTGCAGAGATGTGTTTGATTGAAGATATTTGAATGCTGGAGCATAAATATCATCTAATCATATTCATTCATATTATAGCAGTCCGGGGGAAGAAGGGATCTGTCCGTTATCTAATACAGGTAGTTAGGGAGACCAAAAATCAGGTTTTCATGGTTCTTGTCCATTGGTGCACATGACAAGGAGCAGAGTTTGGGTCATAAGGGGCAAGAAAAAGGATCTGGTTTTCTAAGTTTACTTATAATGGTGAAATGTGTGTTGAGAGTGTAGGATCAACTAGGAGGTAGGGTTGAGTTAGAAAAAATGGCGAATGCCTTATTAGGTTGCTTTTCCACTCTCCCCCTCTATCGTTCAACAAATATTCATTGATCGTCTCTGATATGCCTGGGATGATGTTAGGTACTAGGGATTCAACATTGAACAAGACAGTTTCCTGTCCTCATCCAGGTTACATGCTAGTGAGAATAAAGGTCCTATACACATAACTGCGAGTATGATAAGTATTCAGAAAAAGAGATGTACAGGGTGCTGTGTATTGACAGAGACTTAACCTATCTGGAACTTCAGAGAAGCATGATTCTAGAGAGAAAAAACAGACATGAGGGCTCAGAAACACCGATTTGCAGAGTCAGGTTAAGGATGGGAAAACAGTGCTGAAAGTATAATAAGAGAGAAAATTAAAAGAACTCTGAAAGGGCCGGCCGAGTGCCTCAGTTGTTTAAGAGCTGGCTTGGGATGCCAGAGGACTCCGGTTCGAATCCCACATATGAGGGCCAATGACACTGCCCTCTACAGTTAAGATGCTGAACAACAGCTCAACCTGGAGCTGGGCTGCCATGAGTCGTAGGCGACCGCGTAGGCTGTAGCCCCTGTGGCAGTGGGTTGCCATG
>NW_017731357.1:8693936-8707370 GCF_001890085.2 Hipposideros armiger | reverse complement strand
CTCACTGCGGCTGCTGGCCGCTCATGCTGGCTGCTGGCTACACACGGTAGCCCATGGCAACCCACTGCCACAGGGGCTGCAGCCTACGACATCGCTGGCGACTCAGGGCAGCCCAGCTCCAGGTTGAGCTGTTGTTCAGCATCTTAGCTGTGGAGGGCAGTATCACTGGCCCTCATATGTGTGATCCGAACCCGGGCCCTCTGGCGTCCCAAGCCAGTTCTTAACCATCGTGCCACTCGACCGGCCCAATACTTTAGTTCTTTTAAACGAGCGCTATGATTATAGAAAAGGAAAAAAGCTCAGGCTAAACCAGGAGAGTTACTTTGGTATTATTAGGGGCCCACAAATATCTGGTTGGTGATCACCCCAATAATACCATTATACCCCAGTGGCTTAACTTGGCAGTATAAATGTTATCTATGATATTTTAAATTTTTATACTTGCCAATCTAATTTGTAATCTTTATACTACCCTGGTAGTTATCTGGTCATAGAACTTATACCTTAAAACATAACAATAATAGTAAAAATGCCAGGCAGTGTTCTAAGTACTTTGTAAATATTAACTCATTTAATAAGCACATAACCCTATGATATAGGATCTATACTTATCCTTTTTTAGTAAACTAAAGTACAGGGGAAGTAATTTGCACAAGGTTCCACAGATAATGAGTGCTAGAGCTAGGATTCAAACCGATGCTGTCTCACCCCAGTTACTGAGTATTCTCCGACTGACACATAATCACTTTTTGTAGTTTATCACTTACGTAGGTAATTAGTTGTAACAAGTTTAGCCACTGCTTTCCTTTACTGAAGTCAATTCTTTTCAGCTCTGTGATTTGCCAGTTTGACTATATTTGTTTCATAACTTTGGTATTTCGAATAATGGAACTTCTCATTTAGGTAATCAGAGGCCAGAAGCTACAGACTCTTTCCTCCCTTATTTACCTGACAAACACATATGTGGTACTTATCATGTAGCAGGCACTGTTGTAAATGTTTTACACATACTAACTCTTTACAACCCAAAGAGGCATGTACTGTCACCTCCGTTTTACAGGTGAGGAAACTGGGGCATCAAGTGTTTAAGGCCAAGGTCACACTGCTAATACGCTAATTGGGAATCCAACCTAGGCAATCTGGCTTAAGGGCCATAGTTTTAACCTCTACACTGCACTCTTTCTTACCCAGAACAGTCCAGCTTAGTCTCTAACAATTCTAATTGTTGAATGATGAGAATGGGTGTTTTAGCTTTGTAGACTAAATATTTACTTTCAATTCTTCTAGCCTTTACTGATAGTACAATTTGGTGCTTAAGTGCATTGGTAATAGTGGCAGTGCCTGGAGTTTCAGTTTGAGATTGGAAAGACATCGATGCAGTGAAAGCAGTACAGTATTCTGAACTTTCTGCATAAACTACTTGAAGGGTATTTCTATAGTCTACAGTTTTTTAAGGCTCCCAGAGACCAAAACGGAAGCGCCATCATAGGTGGTCCATAATTTGCTTCTTGATTGATTGATGTCTTTGATTTCCATATTAGAACTAATATACTGAAGATCTGCCTAATTTTAGGTCCTATCACAAGAACAGCAATAAAAACCTATATTTCATTATTAGATATATCTAAATATGAATTACAGTATGACTTCTATTAAAATTCTTCTCCATGTATATATGCTACAGAATAGAAATCATCTTTAAAGAATTTTGTGTTTAACTTCCTTATGGAGCTGTGATAGCTTATAATTAAGACAAATCACTTATTAATGTCATCTATCAAATTAGCTTTTTGTCATTACTGTTTCTTGAGCAGATACTTGAAACAAGTGTAAATCTGCACCATGCAATTCTTTCTTGATGGGCTCCGCTAATAAGAATAGTACTTTAGCTTTAAATAACATTTCTAGCTTTCAGAACATTTTCAGAAGCATAATCTCTTTTCATTTTTTCTGACTGTCTGTACTGCTTTCACTTCATCGACGCGTCTGTCCTATCTCAAACTGAAACTCCAGGCGTTGCCATAATAACCAGCAAGGACATGATGTAGGGCTGGAGTGTAAATATGTCAGATCGAGCTCCAACTCAGTAAAATGCAGCCCTTTCAATGCTATCAGAAGGGGTAGTCTGACTCAGAGTACACATTTTATTTTTACAGGTGACTAATGCTTCACAGATGTGTGATTGCTTGGTGATTACAATTACAAAGAATGACACTGCCCCAGTTTTCTGGATTTAGTCCATTCTTTGCCTCTCCCTACTTCCCTTGACCTCGATAAGATCTACCTTGACTGTATAACTGTTTTTACTACCTAGTTTCCTAAAAGGACCTCCTAGATAGCTGTTGTTTTTCCTGTGGTTGTTGTTGAACTACCCAATGGAAAACATGAGCCTCTTGACTTGAAGGACCATTGAAGTCTTTTGGGGAAAGGTACCCAACCAAGATCTCCTGAGTCATTTAATTATTTAGCAAACATTGGGAGACCAGTAAATTCTTGCCATTGGGCGTGGTATTTGATATTCAAATATGACTAACATATTGACCCAACCTCAAAGGACTTGTGGTCTTTTGAGGTATGTGAAACCAAAGTGAAAGCTACTTGAAATTGATTCCTGGATATTCTACTCATCAGCTGTCTTGACCTTATAAACTGCAGAGTAAGAGAATTAATAGTTATTAAACACTTAATATCAACTACATGCTTTATATGTATTATCTCATTTAATTCTTCCCCGGATTGTCAGGAAAGGTATAAATATGCCAATTTTACAGCTGAGGAAAGTTAGAATCAGAAAGGTTAAATAATTTGCTTAAAGTTACTTGGCAGTGCTGAGATTGAACATGGGTTTAGGCTAAAGCTTAACCTGGCATAACAGACATACCTGGTCCCAATGTCTGGGGTTTGAAGACTCACAGCTACATATTCTGCTTCATGTAGCCCCATCATTCCAGCTTGGCTTTTCACACTGAATAAAACAATCTTAATTTTAAAAAAAGGAGAGAAAAAACAAGCAAATAAAAACCAACAAAGTAAATTGGAGCAGCAGCTGGGACTTTAAAAGTATGGAAATTTAGACTAATGGAACAAATGCTATCTTGTACCATTGATTAGCATATAACATTGTATGAACTCTGTGCTAGGATGTGAGATGGGAAAATGCATAGGCTCTGAAAGTTAAGTTGAACTTTTAATGACCATAGACCCTTATATTAGGATGGTGTTTATCATCAGCCATTTCACAGCAGAGGGCCAGTCAACTATTTCAAGCAGTTCCAGTGATAAGAAATGCATATAATATTTGACATAGTCCATTTCATTTTTGAACTTTCTTGCTATTTCCCAAAGTAAAAGTCTTTAGTGGCTAGAGTTTAACTATTCTACAATTATTTTATTAGCCACACAACAGTTTAACAACATTCATTTGCATATAACACAAGATACAAATATAGAAAAATTGTAGTTCTTGCTCTATCTCAAGAGCTCAAAACATTTTTTGTAAACAACATGCTTTCATTCTTAATAAGATTTCTACTTTATTTTGAAAAAATAATTTCTTATTCACTCAATAATACTCAGAACTGATTATGTTCATGTGTGTGTGCTAGAGATAAAGCACATTACAATAGATGAAGAAAGGAAGGTCTTTTGCCACTAAAAATTTCAGTCGTGAAAGGGAAGAGATACCCACCAGCTGGCAAGAACAGTGATGTAAGTGCCATCATAGACCAGGAAAAGAATAGAGAATGTCTATAGAAGCTAGCAGAGACTTGAAGAGAATATCACATTTTACTTCGTCTTAGGGATGGGGAAAACATTTTGCAGACTTCGGGAGGGAAGAAGGTAGCTTGGGAATTGGGAAAGGAAGGGGGAAGGGGAAGTAGGATATTACAGGAAAATGGAAAAGCAGACAGACCATCGGATCATGGCAGGCCATGGAATATTCTGGGAATAGATAAGCAGGGGCGGAAGCATAGGTTTGTGTGGGGAGGAGGCGATGGGGAGAGATGATGAAGAGCCCTGTGAGATGTGCCAAGAGCTGTGAACTCTACGTCATAGGGCAGCGGGGACTGAAGAGTAGAAGAATACTGTTGTGGCCACTTTAAGGTACAGGGTGGACTCCCACCCCCAAATTGGTTAGGATGTGGACATCAGTGCACATACTCATACCCAAGATGATATGAAAAGATGGATCAGTCACATCATGAGGCTTTCTGGGCAGAGCAGGGTGACTTCCCAGGTAGGTCCTAAAATGGCTTCAGAGAACAGGAAGAGAAGATTTGCTTGGGGTTTTATGGTGGTTAGGGAGTGGAGCCGTGGTGAAGGTTCCCATGCATGGGAAGGGGGCTTGTGTGGTTTGACTCTCCCACTAGCACCAAAGGAGGGAACACCCAGGCTTTCTTATAAGCTTGCCCACTCATGAGGCGAAAGGAGAAGAGGGTGGGGTGAGGTTTAAAGCTGTCAGCAGTCAAACATCAAAAAATGGAGACATTGCACTAGTATGATCAGAGTTTGACAAATTAAAAAAAAAAAAAAGGAGGAGCAGTGAGAAGATAACCTCGAAAAGGGTGAAACAGGATCAGAGAAACCTGCAGGCAAAAAGAAATGAGGACTTGAACTATGACAGGGAAAACGAGAATGGTTTGAGGAATATTTCTGAGAAAGAATTGAGATTTGGTACCCAATGATCGTGGTGGTGAGTGAGAGGAGCTGTTTGAAGATGACTTTCAGAGCTCGTGTAACTGGAGAAACAGGAAAATTGTGGTAGGTTATATGGAAGGAGAGAGAGGCGGTGAGCAGGAGACTGGGAATTATTGCAGTTTCATGTGTTTTGAAATGTGATAGCTTAGGGCCAGCTCATTTTTTTTTTTTAGAAATGTATGACAATTCCAGACTCTGCCTTTTTCTCAGTCAACTTGAGTATAGGTAGTCACATACCATAATTCTAAAAATTGAAGTCCCATTCTAAAGCCCAGTTAAGCATTTTTTCCTTTTAATTTTCTATGGAAATTATATTGTTTCTTATTACAAATGTAATCCGTGTGTCATGTAAACAATTATAAAATATAGATAAGTATAGACAGGAACATATAAATGACCCAAAGTCCCCCCACATGGAAATGATAACTAATATATTCATGCATTATTTGCTAGAGAGTGCCATTAAAGCCCACATATGAGAAAAACTTCATCTAAAATAGGTGAGAAGCTTCAAAGAGGAAGTAATGTTTTATCTGTGTCTTGAAGGATTTTGAGGACATTTGCAGGCCATAAAGGGGGAGAAGGTGGGCTAAAAGTAGAGGTATAGAAAAATAAGGAAGGATACACATTTTAATATTGAGATCATACAGTTCATTATGATTTATAACATAATATTTTTTAAACAATTTGTTTTGTTTTTAAATTTTATTGGGGAACAGCCATGGTCATTGGTTACACATTGCTTTCATGCTGCAATGGCATAGTTGACTCTTTTAGGGAGGGCGCAGCTCACAGTGGCCCATGGGGGGATCAAACTGGCAACCTTGGTGTTATGAGCACCGCGCTGTAATCAACTGAGCTAACCGGCTACCCCTATAACATAATAGTTTAACAATATATTATGAGCACAATTTTTAAGTGAAATTTTTTCCACTTAGGAAATATGTTTCTTGCCTTTAGGAAAGACCAAATTGGGTATTTTTGAAGCTCCTTTCTGAAACTGCTGTTTTGGAAATATGAACCAGCCTGCCACAACAATCTGTTATTATCATCTCAAAATATCAGTTTTTGGGCACTGGGCTTGCTGGCTTTCCTGCTGACGCCCCAGAGGTCAACAGCTGTGATTACCTGCAGAGTTATTTCCTCCTGTTTTTGAAAATTCTGACACTTTGATATATACTTCAATTTTACAATTGTTGTAATTAAACATCTTGATAGATCAAAAATGAGAATTCCCTAGAACTCAGAAAATTAACTACACATTTCCCCCCCCCCAGTTTGATTGAGAAATAATTGACATACATCACTGTATAAGTTTAAGGCATACAGCATGCTGGTTTGATGTACAGATATTGTGAAATGATTACCACAATAGGTTCAGCTACCATTCGTCATGCAAGTTGTGCTTTTTAAACATTTTCAATATATTGTGATAGAGAAGTCAACTGCCAGACTATGAAGCCCAGGGATGTGTGCTCTTGTAGGTCAAGAAAAGGGGTTCTGTAATGGAAAAAAACCAAAAAACAAACTTCTGTTGATAATGCTGTTGGATTCTTCAGCATGTTTATTAGAAGATTCTACTGATCTACGTGATTAGTTTCCTGTTCAGTGATTTTGACGTTTCATCTTGTATTATAGGTGAAGTATACCAGACAACCTATAGTTCTGTCTCTGCATTAAAGCAAGGAAATTCTGAGATGTGACATTACCTTCTCCTCTTTCTCTCATTTTCTATGTCAGACCTGATGAAATATCTGGGGAAGGAGGATCTCACTCTGCAAGTTCAGTTTTCATGAAGTTTCATGAAATACTATTATCAAGTACAGTGATGAGTCCTCTTAGAAACATATCTTTAATTTTTCTGTTTTGCTTGCCACTGTGAATTGCAAGAGTACTTTTTTCTCTTTTTTTAACTTTTTTTATTGGGGAATCGGGAGAGGGAACAGCATTGGGGAAGGGGAACAGACAAGTTACTGTCCTTTTGTTCTTCAGTCTAGTTGTGGAGGACTTTGCTTCACTGGCCCATGTTGGTATTATCATTATGCTCTTCCCGGGTGAGGCCGATCACTTACCAGCCATTGGACGGCCGCTCATGGTGGCTCATGGCAGCTCACACTGCCTGCTGGCTGCTCATGCTGGCTGCCAGCCACTCACGGTAGCTCACAGCAGCCCACTGCAGCAGGGGCTGCAGCCTACGCTGTCGCCGGCGACTCATGGCAGCCCAGCTTCAGGTCGAGCTGTTGTTCACCATCTTAGCTATAGAGGGCGCAGCGTCACTGGCCCTCATGTGGGATCCAAACCAGGGGCCCTGCTGCTCAGAGCTGGTGTCCCAAGCCAACTCCTAACCAATGCGCCACTTGGCTAGCCTGTGGAAATCTTTTTTTTATTTTTTAAGATTTTTATTGGGGAATTGGGGGGATGGGAACAGCACTGGGGAATTGGGGGAAAGGGAACAGACAAGTTGCTGTCCTTTTGTTCTTCAGTCTAGTTGTGGAGGATGTCGCTTCACTGGCCCATGTTGGTATTATGATCATTGCGCTCTTCCCAGGTGAGGCAGATCAGTCACCGGCCTGTGGATGGCCGCTCACAACAGACTCTTGGCAGCTCATACTGGCTGCTGGCCACTCATGCTGGCTGCCGGCCACACACAGTAGCCTATGGCAACCACTGCAGCAGGGGCTGCAGCCTACACCATCGCTGGCAACTCAGAGCAGCCCAGCTCCAGGTTGAGCTGTTGTTCAGCATCTTAGCTGTAGAGGGCAGTATCATTGACCCTCATATGTGGGATCTGAACCGGGGTCCTCTGGCGTTCCAAGCCAGCTCTTAACCATCGTGCCACTCAGCTGGCCCAGAAATCATTTTTTAAAACAACCATTTAAAGTCTCTGGAAATGGTCCTAAGGGCATATAGCAAATGAAAAAATATTTATCCAGGAAAATCTATTAAAACATTGAGATAGCAGCAAGAGTGTAGTATTTGAATGGTTACCCACTCTATCCTTTTTCCCTCCCAGTTCAGTGAAATGGAAACTCCACTCAGGACTAGTAGAGCGAAGAACACAGGGCTCCCTTTCCCTCCAGCTCCAGTCCAAAGGCCATCTTTAGGGGAGGGGCAGGACACCAGCATTTCTCATCCTGCCCCCAGCTACTAGTTGGTAAGGCTAAGCTCTGGGCACATGTGGCTGAGACATTGGGGCTTGATTCTTTCTCCCAACCCCCACTCATGGGATGGAGGCTGTACCTTGGTTGTGGCATCACTGAGTATGTTGGGACCTGATCACACTTATCTGCATTGTAATCCATGTGTGATCCACACCAAGAGAGGCAAACTTAGAAGACCTGAGGCTACTCCTCTTTCCATAAGTGTGCAGCTACTAAAGCAGGGGGTGTCACTCAGAGAAAAATGTTCCATTGTCCTACCCCCAGCTCTAGAGCCTTGGCTCAGAGATTTTCCCTGGAGGAGAAGTGGTCCATAAAACAGAACGCTGAACCTCTTACCAAAGGAACTTACTTCACTTGCAAATGTATAGAGAAGTTCAAACCTAAGGACACTCAAAAACAGTTATAAATGAAAGGCAATTGGGAAGAGATTGGTAGATTGAGAATATAGACAAAACTGTAGGCTGACTAGTTTTCTGGAAAGAAGCTGAGAAAGGGAAACCTAGAAGCCTACTTTGAGCCAGAACAAATTTTAAACATTGACCTAAGCAACTAATCCTTCAAGAGAGCCTGGATTTTGATTGGATTAGTTCTGTGGAGCCATTTATGCCTTGAGGTATTGTTAAAAACAGTACAGCAGTCAGGTAGTAATAGTACACTTAACAGTTGAGTGTGCTCAAAAAAAGAGAGAAAGTTCTGCTAAAACCAGTGTCATCCCAGTGTGACTGGGGTCATACACAAGTCTAAACCTCATGAGGAACAACATCAAAGGTGTCATAATGTGAAGGGAGGCTGTAGACTTCACTAAAATAAACTAGGCAGTCACTAAACAATTAGACAAATAATAAACATTTGATGGTGGAACCAATACCCAGAGTTGCTACAATATATTATCTAAAATGTCCAGTTTCCAACAAAAAAATCATGAGACATGCAAAGAAATAATAAAAGTATGACTAATATTCCAGAACAATAGCAGGCAACAGACACTTGTGAGAACAATTAGATGTGGGATTTAACAGGCGAAGACTTCAAAGTTATCATTATAAATATGTTTAAAAGAGTAAAGGAAACCATGATTAACTGAGTAAAGGACGATATGACAATGCGGCATCAAATAGAGAATACCAGTAAAGAAATAGAAATCATAAAATTGAACCAAATGGAAATTCTGGAGTTGAAAATTATAATAACTGAAATGAAAAATTCACTAGAGGGCTGAATGTTAGATTTAAACTGGCGGAAGAAAGAATCAGTGAACTTGTTGATAGGAAAATTGAGATTTTTCTAGTTTCAGGAGCAGAAAGAAAAAGAATG
Source organism: Hipposideros armiger (assembly GCF_001890085.2). Classification (NCBI taxonomy): domain Eukaryota; kingdom Metazoa; phylum Chordata; class Mammalia; order Chiroptera; family Hipposideridae; genus Hipposideros; species Hipposideros armiger. The sequence goes on along the minus strand of NW_017731357.1, from coordinate 8,698,197 downwards.
AGGAAAAATAAAAACGAAAGGAAGTTTTTCAAGCTGAAAGCAAGCAACCCCAGGCAGACCCCACCACACAAAAAAGTATTGGTAAAGGTAACTATGCAATTTTAAAAAACAGTATAAATGCATATTTATTTTCACCTCTTACCTGATTTAAAAGTTAATTGTATAATGTGCATATAAAATACAATAATGTAATATATTTTTCAATAACAGTGCAGAGGGGATGGGTGGAAGCAAACCTGTATTGTGTTAAGAAAATGACTCCAAATGGTGACTAGAATCCATAGGAACAAAAGAAGAGAACCATAAATAACAGATAAGAAGGTTAATATAATAAACTCTATCAATATATGTTTGCTGTCCTCTCAGCTTCTTTAAAGACAGAGAGACATAAAATTATGTAAAGCAAGAATTATGTCAATGTATTGCTGAGTTTGTAGAATCTATATATTTAATAAGTATAACTATCACAAAAGGGAGACGACTTACCTTTACTGATCGTAGCTGGGCTCACATATCTGAGGCTTTAGAAGGGAGAGCTGGGCTGACCTGCCTCAGCTCCACGTGGTCTCTCATCCTCCAGCAGGCTACCTTATGCTTGTTGACATGACAGAAGTGGGTGTTTCAAGCAAGAGTGAAATAATACAGTCTCTTGAGGATTAGGCCCATTACTAGCCTACTATCACTTCCCCAAGTAAGTTGTCAGACTGGCTCAGGTTTAAGAGGTGGGTATATAGGCACCATGTCATGATTAGAGGAGCTGCAAAGTCACATTTTTAAAAAAATTGGATACATGGAGTGATGCAGAGAATGAGATCATTGGAACCACTTCTGCAAACAATCTACCATACAGTATTATAACCATTTATTTTGCACTTCCTCACTCTCTTAAAACCTTTTTCTATTTTTTTCTCTCTTTTTTTTCTATTTTATCATTAGTTAATTTTAAAAAAATTATGTTCATGTTCATCCAGATTTGAGAGATGGATCCAAGTGCCAAGAAATCTATTAAAATCCAGATTCTTCATTGCTTGTGGGTGGATACAATGTCATCTCAACCCCATCTCTTTTTTGCACTCATGTTCAGTCACAGCAAGTACTTTACCACTTTAGAGATTTGCCAATGCCATCTTTCTGGAATATTCTTTCTCTGAACACTTCTCTACCTCATTCCTTATTCTTGTGCCAGTTCTCAGTTTTGATGTCTCTTGCTTAGAGGATATCCCTTGATTACTTCCTCCAAGTTACATCTCATTATTGTATCTTAAAATAATTGATTTATAATGTATATTTTTTAATGTAATGTACATTTGCCCTCTAGAGGACATTTGACAATGTCTGGCGATACTTTTTGGCATTGTAACTGGAAGAGGTGATATTATCTAAGAGGGTAGAGGCCAAGGATATTGCTAAAAATGTTACTGTACCAGGAACAGCCCTCCTGTATGTACAACAGCAAAGAATTATCTAGTCTAGTGTCAGCAGTGCTGAGGTTCGTAAACTGCTTTAGACCATGCATGATAATTTGGGATTACATATTTATTTCAGGATTTGTTTTACATCTCTTTCCCACTAGACTGGATGCTTCATGAGGATGAGATAATGTCTATTTTGTTTAACATTGACTATCCAGCATGTAACTCAGGGCTTGATATCAGGTTAGCTGCACAATAAACATTTGTTAAATGAAGGAAGGAAGAGTGGGCAGGAGGTAAGGAGAAAAGAAGGTATATACCTTTAAAAAGAAGGTATACAAACATTTCCGGGTATAGAAGATGCCGTCAGCGTCCTGCCCATATTCCCAACAGCCTCTGCCAGTTATGTGCCTATTGACCTGAGTTTCAAATGTCAGTACCTGAATTTCTTGGTGTGAAGGCTTTTATCAGGCTATCAGAGCCTACTCAGCCCAACAGCATGATAATCCAGAATGCTGGGCATTGTCTAGGACCTCCATCAGGAGCGCAGCCCTATTGGCAACTTGTCTTCAGTCCAGTAAAGCTGTTTTGGACTTCTTACCTCCAGAGCTGTATGAGACTAAATAATGTGTTATTTTAAGCCACCAAATTTGCAGCAGTTCATTATAGCAGCCACAGGAATCTAATATAGATTTTCGTCCCAGGAAGAGGGTTGCTGCTATAACAGATATCTAAAAATGTGTAAGTGGCTTTGGAATTGGATAAAGGCTATAGGCTAGAATAATTTTGAGGAACATGATAAAACATATTTTAAATTACTCTGAACAGTTATGAGAAATATGAATGTTAAAAGTGCAGCTGGTGAAAGCTCAAAAGTGAGGACTATAGCAGAGAAAGCCTGTATTAGAGAATACCGAAATCATCATAAACAGACTGTTGAGAGAAATATGAATGTCAAAGGCATTGCACGTGAAGGCTTAGAAGGAAATTTGGAACTTAATGTTGGAAACTGTAGGAGAGGGGATACTTGTAATGTAGTGGCAGAAACCTAAGCCAAATTGTAAGCAGTGAAAATTTAGCTGAGCAGATTCCCAAGGAAAGTGTTGAAGGCATGTCCTTGTTGTTGGGTTTTTTTCTGTTAATACTAAAATGTGATAGAAAATACATAAATTGAAGGAAGACCTATTAAGCAAAAAAGAACCAGGACATGAAGATATGAAAATTTCTCAGCCTATCCAGATTGCAAAAGAAATTAAAATGGGAGTATTCACTGTCAGGAAAGTGGAGATAAAATGAAGGATGTAGCTAGACCATCCATATGCTGGTACCTCTGAGGGGTCAAAAGATCAGAGCATTCAAACAAAGAACTCTGAAGCAGTGTGGGATGTGAATCCTGCATAACCCCAACCATCTTAGCAGAACCAACAAATAAATAGAGATGGGATTTTCCAGGAGGGATCTGTGAATGAGCCTCTTGTCTAAGGACATGAACCCCCATAATATACCTGGGAGACTACAAGATTTTTGAGGATGTTAAGTCAGAAACAATGCCATCTTTAACTGAAACAATAGAGAATGAAATTAAAGAGGGTCTTAGGACTCCCAAATGTTGACAGGCACAAAACAGGCTGATAAAACTACTCAGCTGCAAACATGCTAAATTCAAAATAAAGATGATTTATTCTAAGGGCAGAACCTAGAATGTAGTGGGCAGTGATATGGACTCAGGTGAAGCCATGGGACCAGAGGGAGGCGCCTGAAGTCATGAAGGCTAATTCTCAGGCCTTGAACCTATGGAGGTTTGTTTGCCTGCTTGGATATTGAAATTGCTTGGATCAGCAACTCCTTTCTCCTTTCTACTCTCTTTCTATTGGAATAGAAACGTCTATAACTTATCAGCTATAAATGAACCTAACACAAAGCAGAAACACAAAATTAGTGGAGAGGAAAATTAAAATGATAAAAAACAAGAAGAGGGCTGGGCGGGTGGCTCAGTTGGTTAGAGCGTGAGCTCTGAGCAGCAGGGTTGCCAGTTCGATTCCCACATGGGCCAGTGAGCTATGCCCGAGCTGACCTGCTGCTGAGCTGCTGACGGGTGGCTGGATGGCTCAGTTGGTGACAGTGTGTGCTCTTAACAACAAGGTTCGACTCCTGCATGGAATGATGGAATGGTGAACTGCGCCCCCCACACCCCCTGCAACTAGATAGAAAGCAGCAACTGGACTTGGAGCTGAGCTTGCACCTTTTACAACTAAGACTGAAGGACAACAACTTGACATGGAGCTGATGGGTCCTGGAAAAACACTGTTCCCCTTCCCCAATTCCCCAGCACTGTTCCCTTCCCCAATTCCCCTATAAAATCTTTAAAAAAAAAAAGAAGAAACATCACTTTGTGCTTTGGCTTCGCCTAGGACAGCCAAGAAAAGACACATCTGGGCTTAAACTGAGTACAAGGTACACTTCTCTCCACAATGTTTATCTGGTTTGGACAGTTTAATCTATTGAGTGTCTCATTGTGACTTCCAAAATGATTGAAATATATTTTTCAAACTAAAATCAAGACACTCATACAGATATAAAATGAATGTGTTAGAAGATTCTATTTACTCAATGAGAGAATGAGATGATAAAACTGGTTCAAAAGAGAACCCAAAGCTTAGATACGGGAATATTAATGAAGAATATTTAAATGAATGTGTAAATAGAGGCAAAACTGGTTTCAATACATCTTGGCTGGGGGAAATTTTAATTTCTACTAGACAAGACACTTTACATGTTTATCAGTAACCTACAACTAACAAAAGGTTGTAAAGGACATTGAAAACAATGTAAGGCTAGAATCAGATAAC
>NW_017731357.1:8682121-8685681 GCF_001890085.2 Hipposideros armiger | reverse complement strand
GACCCTCATATGTGGGATCCGAACCGGGGCCCTCTGGCATCCCAAGCGAGTTCTTAACCATCGCGCCACTCGGCCGGCCCAAACCTATGTTTTTTTTAAGCCACCAAGATTGTGATAATTTTTTGTAGCAGCCATAGGAAACTAATATAGCTGAGGAGCAACTTTTTACAATCTCCTATTAAGAACAGACCCATACTCTATCAAAAGTTGTTGTTTTTTATTGAGAGTAAATCATTCTTGAATAGACTTCAATATATTGGGTCGTTGCAAAGGTCATGATACATGTTTGCAACAGATTGCACTAGTTCAGTTTCAGAAGTACTAGAGTCATTCGCATCTATGTTATTGCTGTCATTTGACAGCTGACAATTCTAGCTTCATTCTAACAAAAAATGAGCGATTTGATTGAATTTTGGAGATTTTACAGCAAGTTTAAGATGGAAGACCAAACTGTGCATTTTTGCCATATTTTACTTTTTTACTGCCATAAAGGGAAGGTCACGTGTCAAGCTTATGAAAAGTTGCATAAAGTTTATGGTGCTAGTGCTCTACAAGTTCGTCAGTGCCAACAATGGTTCACAAAATTGTGTGCTGGTGATTTTGATCTCAACTATGCTCCTCCATCAGGGAGGCTCACCGAGGTTGCTGACAACAAAATAAAGGCATTGATCGAGTCAAACCCACGTTACACGACACGAGAAATTGCAGAAACATTGAACATCCATCATTCAAGTGTTCACGACCACCTAAAGAAGCTGGGATACGTAAGCAAGTTTGATATTTGGGTTCCGCATGAACTCAAAAAGTTCATTTGACGGAGCGTATAAACATCTGCAATATGCTCATTAAACTTGAGGAAATTTACCCTTTTTTGAAGTGACTGGTAACTGGTGATGAGAAGTGGATTGTTGACAACAACGTGGTATGCAAATGCTCTTCGTCCCGACGTGATGATTTACCTCAAACGACATCGAAAACAGACATTCATCAAATGAAGGTTATGCTCTCAGTGTGGTGGGATTTTAAGTGTCATGTTTTTCGAGCTCCTACCAAGGAACCAAACAAATCGAATGTGTACTGTCAGAAGTTGGACAGNGTTTTTGACATTACAAGTGATAGCACAGACCGCTATTACTTTTGCACCAACCTAATAGAAATGTTTGCTTGTCTTGCGGAGCACTCGCAAACCAAGGTACGCGCCATCCAAGGTTTTACTATATAGGTCTTTGTACTTTGCAAACCTAGGTGGTGTTCTATTGTACATCATGTCAAACCATGTCATGAACACTTCTTCTCAGTTAACTTGTTTTGGTAATTCCTACTCCACTGACATGGTCTTAATGGTGATTATGTGATGACATCAGTAGCCTGTGCCCAAGAGCTTATTCTTTGAAGTATTTGTCCTTTTCCTGGCAGTTATTAGGCAGTTCTTTGTTGAAAACAAGATCTGTGACCTATAGCTGATTGTAGGCCTTGTGGGAACCATCAGAGTTAAGCACTCTGGCGAAGACAGACACTTACAATGACTTTGATTAACTTATTAGTAATATTTTTTCACAAGTGAACATGTTTCTGGGGTGACATAACAAAAATAATGCAAATGAAGGTGAAATTACTTTTGTTCTGTCGTATGCAAAAGAAGATAAAGCCAATTCCAAAAGAATGAGTTTTGGACAAAAGGTCTATGAACATAATGATCAAGGCTATTTTAGGAAAAGTCTAAAGTAGGTCCTGAACATCTGTATTTTATTTTATTTTAGTTAAATTTATTGGGGTGACAATGGTTAGTAAAATTACACAGGTTTCAAGTGTACAATTCTGTAATCCATCACCTATATATCACATTATGTGCTCACCACCCAGAGTCAGTTCCCCTTCCATCACCATAGATTTGATCCCTTTACCCTCTTCTGCCACCCCCTCCCCCCGCACCTTCTGGTAACCACTAAACTGTTGTCTGTGTCTATGAGTTTTTGTTTATTTGTTTTTCTTGTTCCTTTGTTGCTTTCAGTTTTATATCCCACGTATCAGTGAAATCAAATGGTTCTCAACTTTTTCTGTCTGACTTATTTTACTTAGCGTAATCTCAGGATCCATCCATGTTGTCGCAAATGGCAACATTTCATCTTTTCTTATGGCAGAGTAGTATTCCATTTTGTATATATACCACATCTTCTTTATGCAATCATCTATTGAAGGACACTAGTTTCCATGTTTTGGCCTGAACATCCGTATTTTAATAAAGCTCTAGTGGCAAGTTTTATATTCATCTTCAGGTTGAAAACACTAGCTTAGTAAATGTTTGGTGGAAACCGCAACAGTCAAATTACAATTAAACATTTAAAAATAACAACTGGGGCCAACCGAGTGGCATGTTGGTTAGGAGTTGGCTTGGGATGCCAGCTCTGAGCAGCAGGGCCCCAGTTCTAATCCCATATATGGGCCAGTGACGCTGCCCTCTACAGCTAAGATGGTGAACAACAGCTCAACCTGGAGCTGGGCTGCCGTGAGTCGCTGGCATTGGTGTAGGCTGCAGCGGGGCTGCAGTGGGCTGCCATGAGCTACCGTGAGTGGCCAGCAGCCAGCGTGAGTGGCGGGCAGTTGGCATGAGCTGCCGTGAGTGGCCATCCAATGGCTGGTGAGCGACTACCTCACCCGGGAAGAACGCAATGATAATACCAACATGGGCCAGTGAAATGATGTCCTCCAAACTAGACTGAAGAACAAAAGGTCAGCAATCTGTCTGTTCCCCTTCCCCAATTCCCCAATAAAATCTTAAAAAAAATAAAATAACTGAAGTTATATCTGATAACATTATAGTGTTGTCTAGTATCAGGTAAAGTACCACCAGGACTCTGGTGAATAACATATTGGACACTGATAATGCTGATAAATCTCCGGGAACTTCCTATACATGATACACTATCTGGAATATTTATGTTAATAAATTTTCCCTATTCAAATTTAACCTAGGGGAAGCTGATTACCTCTCGATAGTTTTTTTTTCTGTACAACTCATAGATAGTAATACATCAAATAAATCTATTTTATCACCTCTCTTTTTAGAAGGTTACAGTATCTTTGTGACTTCTAGGACTTTATTTTTCATTTAGGACTCAGTTTGTGGAAGGCAAACATAAAATTGCCTGGACATTTGAGCACTTAAGATTATAGATAGGATTGTGGAAACTATTAGAGTGGCAATACAATAAATATTCAAAAGCAATGTAATTTTTATTTATTTTAAAGAGAATAATCATAAAGTCAGAACAAAGTGTGGAACTTTATTCTGTGGAGCTACAAAATCTTTGCTTTTTGGGGCAGATTGCAGAAAAGCTATTCCACTGAAACTGATTTTAAAATTCTGACCTAGAACTGTAGGCAAATAAACCTATGTTTTTTTTGTTTGTTTTTTTTTTAAAGATTTTTATTGGGGAATTGGGGGGATGGGAACAGTGCTGGGGGATTGGGGAAGGGGAACAGACAAGTTGCTATCGTTTTGTTCTTCAATCTAGTTGTGGAGGACGTTGCTTCACTTGCCCAAGTTGGCACCATCATTG
>NW_017731357.1:8674737-8680553 GCF_001890085.2 Hipposideros armiger | reverse complement strand
CGAGGAATTATGAAGCTCACTGAAAGATGGCAAAAGGTTATCAAACAAAACGGGCAATATATCATTGATTGATCTTTGTTCTTTATATAAATAAATGACCTTTGAAAAACATAGACAAAATATGTCATGACTTTTTTTGACAGCCCAATAATACTTGATACTAAAGTAGCCAGAAGCTCATTTTGAAAATCTTATGAATAAACTTATGAAAAGTGAGCAGATTTGGAAAACAATTAACACACATTTATGTTCCTTTTCAAATTCTGTTTCTGTGAACCTTCTACAGCTTCCTGTACATGTTCAGTTTTGTATTTCAGCCTCCTCTTTCCTATTCTGGCACAAAAAGCCATTTTACTTTAGAAACATTCTCTTTTTTCCCCTTTATCCTGAGACTCGTTATTAGAGTCTCATTCATGTATACTAATTACAACTTTTAAACAACGTCACTTTTTTTTTTTTTGCAGAGAAGACTAGGATTCACAACTGTGTACTGTCTGAATTTATCAGACCAGCTCATGCATATACCCAGCCCAGCTTTATTCGGCCACACACATTCCTTATACAGTGTTTTACTGTGACAAAAATGAGCATGTTCATTGACAGACATAAAGATGTAGCTTCTTTGTAGCATGCGCAAATAAGTATATAAATTAAAATTTTGGCCGCCACTGCACCCAGAACAGCCAGGAAACACAGGAGCGGGACCAAGCGCAGTGTGGCGATAGGCGGGAGTAGAGCCCCGCTGGAGAAACTGGACGGCCGCCAGTGACAGATTGTGCTCTGTCCACCCGTGCCTCCTGCATGTCCTGCTGCCCTGAGCTGTCCCGAGCTAGGTGACAGCGTGACACGCTGCCACCATGAACGAGGTGTCTGTCATCAAAGAAGGCTGGCTCCACAAGCGTGGTGAATTCATAAAGACTTGGAGGCCCCGGTACTTCCTGCTGAAGAGTGATGGCTCCTTCATTGGATATAAGGAACGGCCAGAGGACCCTGACCAGACCCTGCCCCCCCTAAACAACTTCTCCGTTGCAGAATGCCAGCTGATGAAGACCGAGATACCAAGGCCCAACACCTTTGTCATACGCTGCCTGCAGTGGACCACAGTCATTGAGAGGACCTTCTATGTAGACTCTCCAGATGAGAGGGAGGAGTGGATGCAGGCTATCCAGATGGTCGCTGACAGCCTCAAGCAGCGGGGCCCAGGTGAGGACCCCGTGGACTCCAAGTGTGGCTCCCCTAGTGACTCTTCCGCAGCTGAGGAGATGGAAGGGGCAGTTAGCAGTGCCCAGGCCATGGTGACTATGAATGACTTCGACTATCTCAAATTTCTCGGCAAGGGCACCTTTGGCAAAGTGATCCTGGTGCAGGAGAAGGCCACTGGCCACTACTACGCCATGAAGATCCTGCGGAAGGAGGTTATCATTGCCAGGGATGAAGTTGCCCACACCGTCACTGAGAGCCGAGTCCTCCAGAACACCAGGCACCCATTCCTCACTGCCCTGCGATATGCCTTCCAGACCCACGACCGCCTGTGCTTTGTGATGGAGTTCGCCATCGGTGGTGAGCTATTCTTCCACCTGTCCCGGGAACGTGTCTTCACGGAGGAGCGGGTCCGCTTTTATGGCGCAGAGATCGTTTCAGCCCTGGAGTACTTGCATTCACGGGACGTGGTGTACCGTGACATCAAGCTGGAAAATCTCATGCTGGACAAAGATGGCCACATCAAGATCACAGACTTTGGCCTGTGCAAAGAGGGCATCAGTGACGGGGCCACCATGAGAACCTTCTGTGGAACCCCCGAATACCTGGCACCTGAGGTGCTGGATGACAATGACTACAGCCGGGCTGTGGACTGGTGGGGGCTGGGCGTGGTCATGTATGAGATGATGTGCGGCCACCTGCCCTTCTACAACGAGGACCATGAGCGCCTTTTCGAGCTCATCCTCACGGAGGAGATCCACTTCCCACGCACACTCACCCCTGAGGCCACGGCCCTTCTTACCGAGCTGCTTAAGAAGGACCCCAAGCAGAGGCTAGGCGGGGGGCCCAGCGATGCCAAGGAGGTCAGGGAGCACAGGTTCTTTCTCAGCATCAACTGGCAGGACGTGGTAGAGAAGAAGCTCCTGCCACCCTTCATACCTCAGGTCACATCTGAGGTCGACACAAGGTACTTCGATGATGAGTTCACCTCCCAGTCCATCACACTCACGCCCCCGGACCGCAAGGACAACCTGGACCAGCCGACCCTCTTCCCCCAGTTCTCCTACTCGGCCAGCATCCGCGAGTGAGCAGCGCTGCCTGCCTGCCACTGACGCCGCCATGGGACACTCACAAGGCTGCCATCACTGCCGGAGGGCTTTGTCCTTTTTTTTTTTTTTAACTTTTTATTTTGCCTTTTTTGTTTGCATCTCCATCCTTCACCCCTCAAATCCAATTTCCAGTTTTTTCTTCAGCCCTCTGCCAGAATCCCCTCAGTGGACCCAGTGGCCCTGCCTCCAGGATCCTGTCCTGCCCTCACCTTTGTTCCCAGACCAGGACTGGGGAGACTACACTGCCTGTCCCAGGACTGGGCTTTTGGGCAATTGGGGAGATTCCAGTTTTTCATCAACACAAGCCCCAGTGAGGAGGGAAGGTAGAGTGGGAGCCTGCCTGAGTTTCCGGCCAGGCGCCCTCAGGCAGCCTGCCTCTGCGCTGCTGCCCTCGGAAGCTGCCGCCTTGTGGGTACCTGCTGGACAGTGCTCTGGGGCTGCCTTCTATGCCTGTCATTAGGCTCTGAGTGGCCTGGCGAAGGGACAGTCCAGCGCTGTCCCCCCATGGAGGTAGAAAAGCAATAATGTGTAAAGATAGGGCATTTGGGAACTGCAGGAGTGGAGGTCTAGGGCTCCCTCGTGTGGCTGGGGCCCAGTTACCCTGTGGGGAACCTGGAGGGGCCCTGGGGATGGGTGCTGCCTCCCCTCGCCCCACGCTGCTCTCCTGACCCTGTGGAAGAGGCAGGAGGAAAATTTGGGGCCTAGCCTCCCCACCCCCCAGCCCCGTGCCTTACCAGGCTTCCTCCCTAGGGCTTCCTTCCAGCTGGCCTTACCTCCCGCTGGACCCCGGGCCTGGCCCCGGCCCCTCCAAGGAGGGGGGCCGGGATAGCCCCTTCTCTCTGCCTGGGGTGGAGAGGTGCCAGTCTCGGCTGTTACACATCTCGCACCGAGACAGTATTGGGCCCCGTGGACTTGGGTCGAGGAGGAGGCGGGGGTAGGTGTCTCTGGTACTTACTGGGGTGGGGGCCTCTGAGAAGTAGGGCTCCAGGCCACCTCCCCCCTCCCCCTCTCCCAGCCCCACGTTCTGCAGCCTTAAGATGAACATGTGTCAGTGCTCTGGGCACTTGTGTGTGTGCCTTGACCTGTGTGTGGGTGTCCCTGTGCATCTGGGACACAGATACACACAGGGTGTATGTATGTGAGGGCAAGCGTGTCCCAGCCTCGAGTGTGAATGCTATGTGTGGGCTCGGCCCCAGTCCCTGGCCCGAGCATTTATTTCATCCCAGGGGAGGGGTGCTGGCCTAGCAGGGGAGTCACACTTGAGGTCCACTTGCCCTGCCCCTCCCCCTTCCCAGCAAAATCTCCTGGTGTTTGGAATATAGTTTTTGTGGTTTTGATCTCCCCACCCCACCTCCTGTACTAAGTAGTTCACAGAGAGACATCCTGGGGTGGGGTGGGTTTTGGTTTGGGGGAGTGTGAGGGGGTCTCTTTTCCTTTTTGTGTATGTCATTTGACAATTCTTCCTCCCCAATGGCCTTTTCCCGTTCCTCCTATTTGTACGGTACAAGCAATAAAGACCCTCGTTTAAGAAAAAAAAATGTGCTTAATCATCATTGTTTCAGTGTTTTTTCTTATAAATGATCAAAGCCATCCATTATTTAACTTAATGTAATATCATCCCATATTTTCAGTTACCAGTATCTAATGATTTGGGAAATGCTCCCAAGCTGACATACTATAACCTTATTACTATAGAAATTCAAGTGTGGCAGAAACATAATTCAATTTGGTTAAACAATTTTATGTTTTTCGAGGGCTGGCCGAGTGGCTCAGTTGGTTAAGAGCTCGCTCAAGAGTGTGAGCTCTCAGCAACAGTGGTTTGAGTCGTGGCCCGAGCTGAGCTGCCAACAGGTGGCAGGATGGCTCCGCTAAAAAAAAAATGTTTTTCGAGTCTAAATCTTTTAGTGGAAGTAATTCTCGTTCATTTGATCATTAAAACAGTAGAAGTTTAGAAAAAAATATACTCAGGTAGCATAACAATGCATGCTGTATTATACTTAGTACTGATAAGTCAAAGAATACATAGTTGTTTTCACAAAAACAAAACTATTAAGCTAGACGTACTTACCAAAGATCTACCTAAATTATATGAATTTGAGTTTTTAAAATGGTTGTAAGTCAGTTTCTGGGAGAATATATATTTAAATTTAGCTCATTTTAAGTATCATAGTTTAATTTTTAAGAATATTCCATGTATGTAATCAATTATTTATTAGATATGCCAATCAGAACAGAGCTCCTTTAAATTCAGAGATTTTATGACCTAATAATGTCACCCAGAGGTAGGAAAACATTACACACTCATACAATTAGAGGTGAAGGCATTTTTGAATTACAGACACATAGACATATAAGCAGAAATAGAGCATATAGCTTTAATTCTAGAATTGTACCATGAGTTAAGAATAAACACAGATACAGAAAATCTCGCCAGTGCAGGTATCAAAATGCTGTTCTTCACCTATTGGGTATGAAATTATTAATTGATTTCAGCTCAAAAACAGATAAACCAAAAAGTAAAATGACCAACAAGCCAGATTTTCAGTTCTCTCTCATCCATTCAAATTTAGATCTCTATAAACTGTGAATCCATTTAGAAAGACCTCTAAATGGTCCAACTCTAAAACCAAATTCCCTTTCATTTCTGCCAACAATGGGGAATAACTTATGGGCTACAGTGTATCCAAATTAAAACAAAAACTAAGGAGATCAGAAAATTAGAACTAGAGAAACAGTGTTAACATCATTGTATTGGTGCTTTGGATTCATCTGGACCACCAAGAAAGGACATGCCTGGGCTTAAACTCTGCACGAGTTACACTTCTCTGTCATTGAAATTTGCCTGGCTCTGGTAAGTTAATGGATTGGACATTTTGGTTTGACCTCTAAGATGATTAAAAGATAATTTTCAGAACAAGATAAAATCATAATACTCATACAGATGTGAAATGGGCACATCTTTAAAGATGTTACTTAACTCATGAAAGAACCAGCAGATGTTATAACCATTGAAAAAGAGAATGCAAAGAACTGACACAAGACTATTGTTTAATAATATTGAAATGTGCGCAGAGGTCAGAGCCACAGGCCCTAGGATGGAGGCTCTGTCCCAAAAGGTTGATCCACAGGCCCAGGACCCAGCTTACAGCCATTGTTTTCACGCCTTAAAACCTAATGGATAGAACTTGTTGGTTGGATTTCAAACTTGCTTAGGGCTGATGACTCTTCTCCCCTTGTTCTCTCTTGTGGAATCAGAATATCCATAACTATTATTCCATGACTGACACGCCATTGTATTCTGAGAGTAAATAACTTATTTTCCAGTTTTAGAAGTTCATAAATGTAGAGCAGTTTTGCCCCAGGATGGATCATTCCGAGAATCTCACCCAGACCTGATTTAGATGAGATTTTAGACTTTGAGTTGGTACTGAAGGGGGTTCAGACTTTTCAGGTTGATGGCGTGGTGTGAATGTATTTTGTATGTGGGATGGACAGGAATCTCTAGGG
>NW_017731357.1:8672839-8674075 GCF_001890085.2 Hipposideros armiger | reverse complement strand
AATTGTACACAACTATGTAAAACTGGACAGAGCAAATAGGTTTCTTAGGACACTTAAATTTGATAAAAAATGAATCCCCTTAGGAGACTTCCACTCGGACTACGATGGAGTGACTTTTAGTGGACTAGCCCTTCAGCCATAAATGACCATAAAACTTGACAAAATATATGAGCTGACTGGGAGCATTGTACAACAGGCAGCACAATACTGCTATTCTAGAGAGAAAGGAAATCCACCAAGGTAGCTCAACCACCACTCCAGTTCTCTGCCTGAGGAAAAACATCCCAGTGATGCAGTGAGCTGGATTCCAGGCAGAATACAGTGGTACTGCTGGGTTGAGGAGACAGAAATCAGAGTTCAGTAGACTTGCGGAAGCTGGAATTTGCAAGACAGGGCATCAGAGAAGCGGGAGCTATATATAGGAAGATCTTCCAAAGTCCATTTGGAGGCTTTCCAAGAGTCTTTGGCTGAGGACTGGGATGCATATTCACAAGACAAGACTACCTGTGACTGACCAGAGAGTACAAGGTTGAGAGAGGAGCAGAGATATTACCAGTTGACCCACGTTGGGTGATGTTGGAGCTGCAGGCAACAAGAGTGAAAGATGTTGATAATACCTCATGAAAAACCTGGGCATCCAGCTGAGACACCAAAACCCTTAGGAGTAAAGACCATGCCCTAAAGTAAGATCTATAGTAGTAATAGATCCACCCTTAAAAATTCTAAAACCCAACCCTTACGAGCTCTGTCAAGGAAATAGAATTTGAAGGCTGATTCCTCAAAATTAATCAGTCTTAGGAAAGACCTTAGATTTTCTGCATATCTAAACAAAGAAGAAAACAAATGTATTGAATTGCCTACTAGAACAAAAATCAGTACTCTTCAGAGGAAGATAGCAGAACCCAGTTTTTCTGAATGTATCATCTATAGTGTTCAATATACAGTAAAAAATATTTAACATGCAAGGAAACAGGAAAATGTGACCTATATCAAGAAATAAAAAGAACTCAACAGAAACAAATCCCAAGATGTCCAGTTGTTGGACTCTTTAGGCAAAGACTATAAGCAAGTATTTTATAGTCAAAGAACTAAAGGAGACAATGTTCAAAGGATAGAGGGAAATATGGTCTTTATGAATGACTGTATAGGGAATTTCAGCAGATAAATGGAAACAATAAATAATTAAATGGAAATTTTAGAATTTAAAATTATAATAACCAAAATAAAAACCACACT
>NW_017731357.1:8667295-8669964 GCF_001890085.2 Hipposideros armiger | reverse complement strand
CATCCCCCCAATTCCCCAATTTAAAAAAAAAGGCGTATAAGCTGTATGTCCTGTATAGAATGTATTTCATTGATGTCTTCTATTTTTGTAATGTCTAGGTTACGTACTTTTTTATTGTTTTTTGGGTTTTTTTTTAAAGTTTTGAGCATATTCAGTACCCCATTTCCCACACATATAAAATATACAAAATATTTGACTTCTTAAAGAAATATAGTGAGTGAAGTTTCTAAAAATTAACAATTTTTCTTCCTTTGGAAAGAAGAACTCTATTCCATAGGTTTCTATAGAAAATAGTTACCTCAAATTCCACATTGATGTTGTATTTTTAAAAATCAATGATTTTAGGGCCGGCCGAGTGGCTCAGTTGGCTAAGAGTTCGCTCAAGAGTGTGAGCTCTGTGAGCAACAGGGTCGCTGGTTCGATTACCGGCCCGAGCTGAGCTACTGCTGAGCTGCCAACAGATGGCAGGATGGCTCAGCTAAAAAAAAAATGAAAATCAATGCTTTTAACTAAATCTTTATAGGTAATCTTTAAGGTAGACAAGAAAAACATGATCCAGTCTTTCAGATTTACTCAGTTTGTCTCACCTCAAAACTAGTGGGTTTAAAAATTATATGAAAATCTGAAGAAGTTTCAGCAAATTTTACCTAAGAATTAAACCACAATTCTGTTGCTTTCCATTGAGTATTGCACAAATTGATGTGAAGCACTGAAATGTTAATAAATTTATCTTGAGAACTTATATTTAAGACTAATTTAAGAATGTATACGTAAAAGTTTTAAACCATATAATTTATATAATTTGTAATATAAATTTATATAAATCGTAAGTATATAACTTCTAAGTATATGGTTTATTTGAATTTTATTTTGTTACTGGGACATTAGTAAGGAGATTTCTAGATAGTTAATTCTAAAATAATTTGTCATTTGCATTGTTTTAAAAGTAATTCAACAGAAAAGCTATTTCACAATACATAAGACTAATTTTGTTATTAAAAAAGTATATCTAGTGCTGGCCGAGTGGCACGTTGGTTAAGAGCTGGCTTGGGACGCCAGAGGGCCCTGGTTCGGATCCCACATGTGAGGGCCAGTGACACTGCCCTCTACAGCTAAGNTTTCAACATAAGGAAGTATTAACAATAACTCTCTTGGTACTTTAAGCTAGATTCATCTTTTTTTTCCAATCCCAGGATCCTAAAGGGCCACTGCAGCTAAAAAGAGGCCTACTGCAATAGTATAAATGAACAATCATCTTGGGGAAATAATCTTCCAAAATTTTAACTTACTCCAACCTAAGATGCAGTATAGTACAAGCACTAAGAAAACTTCATGTGTTATCTAATGTTCAGCTGAGCAGTCACATCCTGTTACACAATTATCTTCTAAAAGTCATAACAGTTCAGTGTCATGGTTAGATACATAGACTGTGGTGCCAGAGTGCCCGGATTTAACTTAAGGCTGTACCATTTAATAATTGGGTAACTGTGGGTAAAATACTTAGTTTGCCTATCTGTAATATTGGGATGATAGTTCATACCTAACAAGTTTTGGAAATTATGGGAAATGATATATGTAAAGCACTTGGAATAGAACCTGGCACATATGTGTTATCATTAGATTTTTTTTTCTCAGATCCTTTAAGAATCGAGATTTCCAGGAGTTCAATATTAAAAGAATGAATCATCTTTACAACATTGATTTAAAAAGTATCTCATGTCAAAAATACTCCTAAATGTGCTTTAGAGGATGAAATAGCTATTACCTTTCCTCTGATGATCAACAGAGGCATTCCTTTTTGAAAATGGAGACACTGCTTACTTCCTCGAATAGCTGTCCACCACAGATAAACATTACTCTGTAGTACTGGGTGTGTTCAATGTGTAAATAGATTGTGGGAACACGAGAGACTGGTTTTTCAAGTTCTTGCCCTTAGCACTCGATGAGGATCAAGTAGCCCAGCATTCTACAGTTTGTGTGTCTGAAAGAAAAGTGAGCCTCCAAAAGTGATCTAACCATCAGACTGAGGTAAGAATAATGTGTTTGGGGGTCTGCAGTGTGGCATCTGCTTTATTTTTGTATTTCCATGTTTTGGGGTGCGGGGGGGTGCTTGTCAGGAAATAACTCCTTCCACTATTTGATAAGGGATTTTATAATAAAAGGAGAAAGAAGAATATATACAAAAAGGGGACATTTTGGCCGTTGGCCTGCTATATAAGTTTGATGGCTTGAGGAGGGAAATATAAGTATCTTCTTGTTATTAGCACTTAATTTAATCTACCAATTGAAACACTGCACTAGATCCTACTGAACAACGAGTGTCCTACTGACACAGAGAAATCTAGTTCACAGAAATACTGTGTCATTTTGCCAAATCCTCTCACACCTCTATGTATACAATAATAGTCCTTTTGCTCTGAATTTCTTTTTTTTTATTGGGGAATTGGGGGGATGGGAACAGACAAGTTGCTGTGGTTTTGTTCTTCAGTCTAGTTGTGGAAGACGTCGCTTCACTGGCCCATGTTGGCACCATCATTGCAATTTCCTGGGCGAGGCAGATCAGTCGCCTGCGTCTGGACGGCCGCTCACTGCAGCTGCTGGCTGCTCACGCTGGCTGCTGGCTACACACAGTAGCCCATGGCAACCCACTGCCACAGGGGCTGCAGCCT
>NW_017731357.1:8662179-8664934 GCF_001890085.2 Hipposideros armiger | reverse complement strand
AAGAACAAAACGACAGCAACTTGTCTGTTTCCTGTCCCCCAATTCCCCAATAAAAATGTTTAAAAGTATATCTAGAGTAGCTGTAGTACTACCTGACAATCTTTTAGATGAGCTTCAGCATTACTTTTATGATGGAAGAATAGTGTTTACATTTTGTATAATAGTAATTGGGAAAACAGACCTTCTTTATACTGTCAAGGGGAAAAGTTATTCATAAAAGTATGATAATCTTTAATAATGTTTTACTGTGTACTGTAGAGAATATATAGCATGTATTCTCTGAATTTTTGCAAATAATACCCTTTCAATGTGAAAAAATAGATTCCTACATCCCTGGTGGGGGGGAGACTGTGTGTGAGTGTGTGTGTGTGAGACATGTCTTGTGTATACACACACACATACACACATATATTTATATATGGGCAACTAATAACTGGGAAACAGATCAGGGAAAAGGTGAGGAAAAAATATTTTTATTGTCAAATTATGTTTATGTATTTATAATTTTCTGAAATTCTCTGCCGGCCCAAGTTTGGGAAATAGATGTGTTGTCATTCAGTTTCTTCAGGTTTGATAAAGTCTTCTAATAGGTTTAGAATTAAATAATAAAGTAATTTCTACTTCTTTGTGTCCCGGAGGCACATTGAGTATTTTTGTTGGAACTATTTTCTTTTTTTTATTAAAGTTTATTGTTAGTAAAGTTACATGGGTTTCAGGTGTACAATTCTGTAACACATCATCTATATACCACATTGTGTGCCCACCACTCAGAGTCAGTTCTCTTTCCATCACCATATATTTAATCCCTTTTACCCTCATCTACCACCCCCTCCCCCCTCTGGAAGTACTTTCTTATAGTTACTGAGGATGTTAAGGAAAGGAAAAGGAAATGCAACTTTAATATGTGAAATGAACAGTTTGTTTTACCTAAGCTCTATTATACAGTGGCATATGTTATGACTATTTTGCCAGCATATGTAAACACTTAGCTAATCATCTTTAATACTTTCTATTTGGAATTTACTTGTAGCTATGTTTTATACATCCCATATGTTGCTTGTGTATGTGCTATCACTCTCAGACATTCACCCACCCACACATATTCACACATTTGGAATGGTTGCAGAAGACTCTTTAACTTCTCTCCAACTTGGTTACATTCTTGGCTCTTTCTGTGGGTAGAATCATCACTTCCTTTGACCTTTGTTCCCTTACCATGTTTTGTCCACATCTTCCAACATGCCTAGCCCAAGGACTTCTGATTTTACTGAAGATAGCACTAATAAAGCAGATGGTCCCATTGCTTCCATTGCTTGTGGAGCTGGCAACTGTAGTGGCGATCTTAAGTTCTGGAAGATCATCTGCAAGTCGGGCAGAATTCTTAGAGAGACAAAAATCTGATAAATATATATTGTACTAGGACAGAAAATTCACTTGCTGGTTTCTGTCTCCTTTCGGCAAAAACTCATCACTGAGAGGTAGTTAAAACAAAATCTGCCCCTATTATTGTGTTATCCACTTTCTCTCTCTTGAAACCTGACTTTCTTTAAATTCCCCTATGACGTGACATCTACCTCCCACTTTATTGACACTAATTCCAAGGGTCACTTGTGGTGCTATTAGGAAATCTCATTATATTAATTCATTTATTTATTCATTCACTAAATATATATTTAATGACAGCTACACATCAGGTACTGCTAGGCACTGAAGTTACAGGAGGAAACTCTAAGGTCTGCCTTTAAGTACCTCCAGTCAAGTTAGGAAAGATGCTAATTTTTTTAAGTGGTGAAAGAGTTTATTAGAAGAAAAAGTACACTTCAAAAAAATAGAAGTGGGCCCGAGCAGTAGAGAATGGCTCAAGGGCCGTTATTAGAAGAGAAAGTACACTGCAAAGAGTTTGGAGCAGGCCGAGCAGAAGAAGGAGCTCAAAAGGCCAAGGAAAGATGTTAATTTTTAATTTACCCAAATGATTCAATTGTGATAAGTACTACGGGGGATGCTTTTCCAAATCCTCATTCTATTTGACTTCTTTGTTTCATGTGACATTCATGATCACCTTGTACTTCTTGAATTGTCTCCTTCCCTGTTGTCCATGACTCTATTATCTATTCAACTGCTTGTCTACCACTTTTCTTCTTGTCTCCTCCTCCTCCTCCTCCTCCTCCTCTCTCCCCTAAGTACTGGTTTCCCTGAAAGGCGTTTGGCCCATAATCTGTTACTTCTTTTCTTTGCCTGTGACTTCTCATCAACTCATAGCTTTAATCACCTCTAAGTGAATGCCTCCAAGATACCAATTTCCAGATCTTTTCATCTACTATATATTTTCCCACTTGTATGTTCAACTGTCACCCAGTATTCCTCATGGTTGTATTCACTATCTTTTATGTCAAACTACTTCCTCTTTCATCCATGCTTCTGCTAACGGCATTGATGATCTTCTGGTTTCTTACATTTGAAACCTGGAAGTCAATTTCCTTCTAGCTTTGCTCTCAATATCCAAACCACTACCAAGTCATTTGATTTCTTTCACAATAATATGTCTGGCATCAATCTTTCTCCATGTCCATTTTCTGTTATTTTTTTCTTTTATTCTCTCTCTCTTTTTTTTAAAGGTTTTCATTGGGGAATTGGGGGAGGGAAACAGTGCTGGGGAATCGGGGGGAGGGGAACAGACAAGTTGCTGTCGTTTTGTTCTTCAGTCTAGTTGTGGAGGACGTTGCTTCACTGGCCCATGTTGGCACCATCATTGCAA
>NW_017731357.1:8658947-8662148 GCF_001890085.2 Hipposideros armiger | reverse complement strand
GAGGCAGATCAGTCGCCGGCCATTGGACGGCCGCTCACAGCGGCTCTTGGCAGCTCACACTGGCTGCCAGCCGCTCACAGCAGCTCATGGCAGCCCACTGCAGCAGGGGCTGCAGCCTACGCCGTCGCCGGCAACCAACATGCCACTCGGCCAGCTGTATTTCCTATTTTCTCACCCTCTCTTCCCTCAGTCTGAGAGCTACCAGACTCCATCAAGAAGTCCATACTTCATGGGTATCTTCTTTCTCTAAACCTTTGGAACAGAATCATGAGAGTGGTGGAAAGAGCACAGGTTTTGGTAACCAAAGACCCAGGTTCTGACTCTACCATTCACTGCCTCCTGTGCACTTTATCTCTCTGTGAAACTCAGTTTCCTCAATTTGTCCTATCTTACACAGTGGTCACAAGGAACGAATAAAATCATGGAGGTGAAATCATTTTAAACTGTGAAGCACTATGTAAATGATACAGTAAGATTTGTTAATAGAAGAATAACTCAGGAGCAGGGAGCAAGGCCCTGGGGCATAACTACTGAGGCATATAGTGTAGGGGTAAGAGCATGGATTCTGCAGCCTGAGTACCTGAATTTGAATCCTGGCTTTGCTACAGAGTACCTGAATTTGAATCCAGTGGTGTGAAATTGGGAAAATTAAGATAACTTTTCTGTTCCTGAGTTTTGTCATCTGTAAAATAGGAGTAATAAGAATTTGAGCTCATAGGGGGTTGTAGGATGAAAAGGGCTCATAGATGTAAAATATTTAAAAACAGTTCCTGGCACATTGTAAGTGCTCTATAAGTGTGGAAGTGGTGGTGAGGGCTAATGGGGCAGCATGTGGGTTGAAGGTGGGGGTGAGTTATTAAAACTGAGTCACCAAGTGAGGATCAGGTGCATCGAGGATGGAAACACAGAGCCACACAGTGTACACCTCTACCTGGCTGAATTCGTCATGACGCAAATCAAAAATGATCCTGCCATCTGGGGAAGAACTGAGCAAATGCACATCAAGGAGGCATGAGCATTCTAAGCAACCTTTTGGGGCTCAAGGGTGGCGATAAGGGGTTTTTCAGACACATTTTTTGGGGAGTGAAAGAAAAAAGAATGGTGAATAGTTTGCCCTTAGAGGAATGAAATATGTCAATATGTTTATGAGATCAAAATGTCTAAATGTTAAGAAAGCAGACATAAGCTATCCTCTGTATTCTAGAAATCTCTTGAAGAAGCACAGGGTTATAGCATTTTGGAGCGCAAGGGACCTTAGAAATTGTATTCCTCTGAATTCATAGAATCATTGCCCCCCTGTGCATTTTTACCATCACACAGTAGCAGTTCATTTTGGATGAGGGCTTTTTTTTTCATATTAAGAAAGGACAAATAGTAATACTTAGAGTATTCCAGGGGTTGTTGTAAATGCTTTAAATTATTTAACTAATTGAATCTTTACAAGAACCACATGAGATAGAGTCATCATCATTATTCCATTTACATAAGAATAAAATTAGGATCATGGAGATTATGCATAGTTAATGGGTAATTGAGCCAGGTTTGAAACCCAGGCAGCACAGCACCACAGCTCATATTCTCACCCATTGAGCCCTATCACCTTAGCACCTCTGTGCTCTAGCGTCTGGTTAGGTGGGCAGGTTCTGGAGTGTTGGGCAGCTGTCAAATGTTGCAGCTCCGGTTTTCCTTGACAACTGGTATTAACTGATAGTTTCTCATAATATGTAAAAATCGCTTAAATAGATTTATACTAAGTATTCCAATATTTGTGCATGAAGGGTCTGATTTTTCTCAGTCATGATTCTGTACGTAAGCATCAAAGGTCGCAAATGGTGATGCTTTCTATTTCCTAGACATACTATACACTGGCAGCTACTTTTCACTGTGTTTAATTGTTGCTTCTGGCCATGGGGACACTCTCTTGAGTGCATGTTAGTTTCCATCTTTGTTTTTGCTAACGTTTCAAAAGTTCAGGCTCAGTATTTGGAGTTGCTGTTTTATTTCTGTTTTCTGTTTTAACTTGTTCATGTAAATGTTCTCTTAGGGATTTTTTTTCTTTCTATAAGCATTATCAGCTACAAAATAATTAATAGGCTTTTACTTCATTTTCTTCTTCACTGAATAAAAATATTAAAATCAGACTTACCTTCAATGAATCGCTTAATAACCTTATTCACTTCCAAGTAGGCACAGTACCATTTGTTAAAGTTTAATTTAGCAGTTTCCAGTCCTTGTAACAGTTCACTTATCCAGGCTAATTTGATTTGATCTTTCTAACTAATGCCAGGAAACACTCTGTTCCTACATTAAGAACATGTCCAGTACATTTAAGGATCTGTGGTTCATATAAATAGACTTCAAGTGGCATTTTCATTTTGGTGTTGTATAGTCAGAAGATATTTCCAAGAGAGTGTCAGGACTTTTTAAAAAATGAATAAAAAATCAACTCTAAGATATATTTCATTTTAAAGCAAGTAAAATCCTCAATATAACTTTAAAATCATTTAATATTGATAATGTCTTCCAGAGTATAAGTAATAGATTTTACCAGAAAATATAGTTGAGATGGGATGGGAAGGTGTGTGTGTGTGTGTGTGTGTGCGCACGCGCGCACGTACATATAGAGAAACTGTACTTGAAACGAAGCCATCAAATAATGATGTTCCAGAGTTCAAAAATAGACTTTAAATTTAAACATACATTTACCTGGATTATAAAATGAAAGTTAAGCAACAGGCCACTTGGTAAACACAGACCAAGAAAGATTATATCAAACATTTATTTAATTCAAGTATCAGAGAGTATAGACAAATCCATTAATATAGCCTCCGAGGAATTATGTATAGAGAGCAACAGTTTTTACTCTCCTGGCATGAGAGCAATTTAAAATTAGTATATGATTAAGATTTTTGAAATTCATTTCATTTAAATCAAGCAATATGATATCAAGGATGAGTTTTCATATAAAGCAGTAAGGGCCTAATGCAAAATAAGCATTTTTTCCAACTTTCATCAAATAATGGAATACCCAAAGATGTCTGTGCCTACAGACAAATGTATAATTAAGTTGCATATCTTGACTATAAGCTAGATATGTATTGAAACACATTTTGTGACAAAGAATCACTGCCCTCCAATTGAGAAGCTAGCACAGGGAAAAGAGCTACTAGGAAGTCCAGTCAGAAACACTGGGGGCGGGGG
>NW_017731357.1:8655012-8656177 GCF_001890085.2 Hipposideros armiger | reverse complement strand
GAGAGAGAGAGAGAGAGAGAGAGAGAGAGACTGTACTCAATCATATTACTACAACATTTTGAATTTTGTCAATTAAATATGTGTGTACATTTCTTTTCTCTATTGTTATGTAAGTATCTACAGGATAGCCATGATTTTGCCTCTTGGACCAAAAAGCCCAAAATATTTACTGGCTGGCCCTTAATAAAAAATGTTTGTCAACCCCCTAGTGTAGACCCTGGTGTAAGGCCACCTTTGAGAAGCATAAATGTTGCTTATCTTCCTCTCCACAGTTTCTTGCTGCATTTGGTAGACATGACATCACCCATCAAACTGAAAGGAATCCTAATTAAGTATGAGGAGCAGCAAAGCTGGCTGTATTTATGGATAATGCCCCCTCTAGAAGTGAGACCTGGGAAGGTGAGAGTCAACTTCAAGTGTAGTTTAAAAATAGATCTCCCTGGGGTTGCAAACTGAGTTTCCACAAAGGATCTAGTGTCTTCTCAGCTAGGTCATGTCAATAAGACTTTGGAAGATATTTGCAATCCATATAGAGAGTTTGATTAATTGGGGTTGTATGGCAGTTAGCCAAACTCCTGGGTAGAATATTGCATCTTCTTATACGAGCCTTCAAACTACTTAACATTTAAGGTATTTGTTCAGGGCTCTGAACTTGGCAAGAGCTATGTTACCATGCTTTTCATATGTCTGAAGACATTTCTCTTTACTTTGAAACACTTTGACTCTTTTGAGAAGGTTACCTTTGAGCTTACTTTGACGTCTGTAAAAATGATCTACACTACTCTCTTGCTAGAACATACATGAATCTTCAAAATTCTCTGGGCTTCAAGTGGTCTCCTATACCATAACCTCGATTGTAGAGCTTCCTCTCAGATGTCCATCTTGAAATAGTCTTTCCTTTGGTCTTGGTCAATGACAGCTTTAGATTTCCTAACTAATGGCTGATTTTCAGGCTATGTATCTTATCTGTATAACTATTTTTTATGCAATGGGGTTGTCGATTCTTAACACCCACCCCAAACCTTGTTACCATAAGGCCCATAACTGTAGGCTCCAGGGGGACAAGTACAACATACCGTATTTGCCGGCGTATAAGACGATTTTTTGGCCCTGAAAAATATGCCTCCAAGTGGGGGGTCGTCTTATACGCCAGGTACACTTCAGA
>NW_017731357.1:8646483-8652852 GCF_001890085.2 Hipposideros armiger | reverse complement strand
GATTCCACATTAGGGCCAGTGACGCTGCGCCCTCTACAGCTAAGATGGTGAACAACAGCTCCACCTGGAGCTGGGCTGCCGTGAGTCACTGGCGATGGTGTAGGCTGCAGTGGGGCTGCAGTGGGCTGCCGAAAGCTACCATGAGTGGCCGGCAACCAGCGTGAGCGGCCGGCAGCTGGTGTGAGCTGCCAAGAGCCGCTGTGAGCAGCCGTCCAGTGGCCAGCGACCAATCTGCGTCTCCTGGGAAGAGTGCAATGATAATACCAACATGGGCCAGTGGAGCGGCGTCCTCCAAAACTAGACTGAAGAACAAAAGGACAGCAACTTGTCTGTTCCCGTTCCCCGATTCCCCAACACTGTTCCCATCCCCCAATTCCCCAATAAAATCATTTTTTTTAAAAAAATGGCCCTTATTTCCTTTCCCACTTCCACAACTTTAGTTCCCAATCTCTTTTTGGCACTTCTGCAAGAGCTTCATTGTCAACATAACCTCTCCCCTCTCTCTCATGTAATCACTGGGTGCTGATGTCTTTCAAAACACAAATCTAAAACAGAAAGCCAACTGTGCTCTTCCTTGGCTTAAAAACATTCAACAGCTTGATGGCATGGGAGCACTTTTTAGACTATTTCAGGTCATGGAGCTCTTTCTTCAAATAAAATGCTGTCAGGAAATCCAACTTGCAGAACAGATAAAAGCAAAACTCTGTGAAGCCGCGGTCATCGCCACAGGCTTGGTCACTCAACCTCCCTTGCTATGTTTCCAAAGGAACCATTCCTAAAGGCACAGGTTGAAAAACACTGGATAAAGTCCAAATGCTTTATCCGGATACCAAACTCCTCTCTGGATGGCGTCTCCTTCCTCTCACCTCTCCACCATTAACTAGGACCCCAGCCCTGGGCTTATTCACCATTACTTGGACCAGTCATGCATGTGTTCCTGTGACACATGCATTTACTGTCTTATATTCCTGGAATGACCACTCTCCTCTTCCTAATTGTCTTTTCTCTGTGTTCTCAAAGCCAAGTTGGCATTTACAAGACTGTGTTTTTTTATGTTGTCTGTCTTTGTCCATTAGAAAATAGGCAAGCTCCTTGAGAACAGATCCCAGGTTTTTTTCATCTATGTATCCCCTAGATCCAGCACAGTTTCTGACACATAGTGTTGTATATGTTTATTGCATGAACAATTGATATCCTTTGTGACCCCATCTTATCTGTTCTTTGGTTTTATCCTTTCCCAGACTGGACATGCTTTAGTGAATTAAACATTACTTTAAAAAATAGATATATTATCCTCAAGGCTATATGACTCGACTAGTGATTTATTTTCCTCTTTAGTAGACAAACATGATAATTACTGGATATATGCATTGTGTATCCTGGCATATGAAGCTGTGGTAATATTGCTACAACGTATTTTTGACAGCAGTGATATTTGATGCATTTTTCTTTATTGGTTCCATAAGTATATGTATTCATTGTAGAAACATGGAGCTAAAGACAATTATAAAGAAGAAATTAAAATATAGCCATAATATAACTACCCAGAGATGGACTTAATATTTTGACTTGTATTCTCCCATTCCTTCTTCTGTAATATTTAGGTGTATATGTATTTCCTTTAACACGGTAGGAATCGTATAGTGTAAATAGTCTTTTTTTTTACGATTTTATTGGGAGTTGGAGGCGGGGAACAGCATTGGGGAATCAGGGAAGGGGAACAGTCAAATTGCTGTCCTTTTGTTCTTCAGTCTAGTTGTGGAGGACATCACTTCACTGGCCCATGTTGGTATTATCATTGCATTCTTCCCGGGTGACGCAGTCGCTCGCTGGCCATTGGATGGCCGCTCACGGCTGCTCATGAAAGCACCGGCGACTCATGGCAGCCCAGCACCAGGTTGAGCTGTTGTTCACCATCTTAGCTATAGAGGGCGCAGCATCACTGGCCCGCATGTGGGATCCGAACTGGGGCCCTGCTGCTCAGAGCTGGTGTCCCAAGCCAACTCTTAACCAATGCTCCACTCGGCTGGCCCTGTACTAGTCTTATATTCTGATTTTTTCACTTATCTTCATATTATAAGCCTTCCAGCATGTCATCATATATAAGAGAATCTTAGTATTATTAAAAATGTCATTATTAGTAGTAAAAACTGGAGATTCTAAGCAATTGCTAAGAAGTTTATAAATTCTCAGTAGAAAGTCTAGGAAGTCTGAAAGAGACCTTTGGGTATTTTGTGAATCAAAGGGAATGGAAGTATGTTTTTGACTGATCTCTGTTAATGACATTGCTGAATTTCAGTGTAAGCACAGAATGGATAGAGGGGTCTAAAATGTTTTGAGTATCTGGTATGTGCCAGATATCGTGCCAGGCACATTATATACAATAATTTATTTTTATATTCACAACAAACAAGGCAAGTGGATATTCATATTCCCATTTTACAGATGATAAACTGAAATGTAAAAACTTAGAGTAGCTTGTCCATGTTATTCTCTCAGGGAGTCAAATTTTAATCCCATTCATTTCTAAAGCCCCACACTTTTCTCCAACACCAAATCTGAGAAGGTACACTGAGCCTGCCTTTGATTCTGTGGGCTTTGTATTAGCAATGCTTACCCTATGAAGGATAAACCTTTGGTGAACCACACTTACAGTTCATGAACCCCTGAAATTACCTCCCTTTGTCTATTAGAACATAGGTATATTTTTTCAAGGTAGAGAGACTGTAGTCCTTATTAATCATCTAAAGTATCCCTCAAAAAGGTTTATGACTCGCTACTGAAAATAATGGGATACCCACAAATCTTGCAGAAACCCTTTGAGGAGCCTTTAATTTGACTTACCAGGGACTGCATCGAGAACATTATCTTTTCTTGCTCTGTTACCCTTTCATGAGTCCCTGGAGCCCATGGAACCAGTTTTCTCCCAATACCCGCCAGTACCGTTGTTGCTATTTGTTTATAGAAGAGTCTCAAATAATTTTGATGTTTGCTAATTGTGCTACCATTTTACTGATTGGTCTGTTTGTGTAAAATAATAATAATTCCTGTATTCTTCTCTCAACAGCTGAGCATTTCAAATCCTGCTTACTTGTCTTTATATAGCTAAAAGTGTCTGCACTTGTGCTGACTTGATAACAGTAAATAGGGAATCATGGTGTACATGCAAAAAAAAATGGAAGAATGCATGACCCTAGATCTGTAAACTTCCTGGTAACCACAACCTTACACATTTTATATATTAGGGAGTGACATAGGGTACATTGAAGAAGGCCACAAATTCTTCACTGTTCCTAGGCCATTGGAATGTATTTCACTCCCTTAAATCTGGGATGACTTTAGTGATTTCCTTGACAAAAACAAAACAAAACAAAAATGGCAGAAGTAATGTTCTGGGACTTCCAAGGGTAAGTCTTAAGATGTCTTACAGCCTCTGCTTGGGCCTTTGGAGCACTTGTTCTGGGGCAGAGGTCCGCAAACTTTTGAGACCGAAGAGCCGCCAGTGGTCAGCAAATTGCAGTTCGCGAGCCACATGCAGCTCTGGGTATGTACATGTGGCTCTGAAGTAAAATTGAAAATGAAAATAAAACTATCATAGTTTCATTTATAAAATTTTTAAAGGATATTATTCACNGGGGGGGGGGGGGGCGGAAAGGATGTTCTCTTTGCATTAGCCATGATCAAGAAGGAAGAATTTAACCTGCTTCAAATCAGTCCCAGCTACAAAATAATTTAATAGGCTTTACTGATTTTGTTGGCCCTTACTGAGTTTGTGCTCCAAACACAGGAAGGATATTTCTAAATCAGTTATACACAACAAACTAAACAACTATTGATTTTCTCTCAAGTGAATTCCTGTTTGACTCTCATTATTCTTGTAACAGTTATATGTTTGGCTTTACACAATAGGATATAATCAAATACTATCCCTGCTCAGGTCTAGAATAGGTTCCTGAACAATGAAGATAAAATCCCGTGCCAATATTTGATAATATTGGGAAAACTCTTGAACCTGGGTCAGCAAACATGAAATGTAGGTCGGATATTGCCTCCAATAAGAATAGTAACTGCTCATATCTTGTGAGAATTTACTAAGACCCAAGTGCTTTCTATGTAACCAAGATCCCAGAGCTAACAAATTTCAGAGCCTGGATTTGAACCAGAGTCCCTACTCTGTGCCAAGGTTAGTTTGGTCAAGTTAAGTAACTTATAAGGGTATCTCCCTGGGATATTTTTTTTCCTACTGCCAGCATTTCTACCTTTCTCCCTGGTTCATAGGCTCACCCAGTCTGTGCTGGTATCTGTGAAACTGTTGCTGAACTGGCCCTGTCCCCAGTGTCTCACTGGTTGGCATCCTTTCTAAAACCTTTTGACAAGGGTACCCTGTGTTCTGTGCACCCCTCATCATTACTCAGGAGAACTGGCTGCCTTCGCACTTCCCACTCCCTAAACCACTACCAACACCCCTTCCCCAGCTGAGTCCTCAGGCTATGCCTTCAGGTGCTAAGTAGTGTCAGGGTCTTCCTAACTTCATTTCCTTCTACCTGCTCCACACCCTGACAACTGCTAAAGCTTTAATTTCCTTTCTTAGGGGAAGCTGCTCCCCATGTCATAGTCTACATCCCCTCTACAATCTTATAATAAAACTCTATGCTGAGACCTCCAAGCTTTGTTCTTGGTAGAGAGAACACTTAGTTCGAGGAACATTAAAAGAAAAAACATATTGAGGATTACCTCATGGTGTTATTTCCAACTATCTGCTAAACAACTGGTTTCTTTGTGTTTAATGTTCCGTACCACCTCAAACTAATGCTTTTGCAGAATGCACTGTACAATGAGATGAGTCCATGCATTGCATTCTTTTGTCATGTCAATGTCAAATTGCTATAAAAGTTGTAAAATCCTCTCAGTTTTGTACATGTCTTGTCTCAGGACAGTAACTAACGGTTTGTGGACCAGCATCAGTCCATGAACTACATTTGGAGTAGCATTGCTGTACAGACCACCTTTCTCAGGAACAAAAGGATCTGCATTGACTGCAGCCCATCTTTCATTTTTCAGGTGTGCCTGTATGTCCATCTTTGTACAATACTTTGGTATATACATAGGTACACACTCAAAACCAGGAGTGCTGGGCATTGATATAAGATTGACCAAGACAGAATTGTGTGTGTGTGTGTGTGTGTGTTGTTTTCTGCAGACGTCTGCCCCCGCCAAAATAAAAAAGCTGCATTGCTAAAAATGGCCCAATGACTCCAACTGTATTTGTTCTTCCAAACGATTACAATGTCCATTATTTATAAATGTGTGTTGGGGAGTTAAGAACAAACTAGTTTTCACCAAAAATGGAAATAAATACAATTATTGCAAACATTTAAATATATATAAATATATACCTGTTTGTTATATGTTATATATTATTATGTATTATATATATATATATACATATATATATATATATATATATATATAATAGTAACAAACTCAAAGGGTTGATGTGAGGATTGAATGAATTAATATATGTAAACCAAGACCTTAGAACAGTGTCTGGCATTTGTATATGTTATGTAAGTGTTTACTGTCCTTATTGCCATGAGCCATAAGGAAAAGTACATAAGGCAAGTATAATAATGGAGCAGGAAAAACACAATCCAATGTAAAACATAATACAGCATGGATAATAAGAACAGGTATGATAATTATGACTTGGGTAACATGAAGTATGTAATGGCTTGTTTTTGGTTTTGCATTTGATGTCAGGAATTCCATCACTTTACATGGAAAAGGGGTGTGTGACAGGGGCTATGCTAGGCATGTTGCATTAGCAGTTCCTTTTGAGCCTCCCCCAAATCCTATGAGGTGGGTATTATTACCTCCACTTTAAATAAGAAGAAGCTGAGTTTCAGTGAGGTTAAGTAGCTTAGCTTCTATAACATAGTATGTGGCTGGGATTGGAACTATAATCTAATGTGAGAATATTTTTGCCCTGGGATAGATAGGCCTGGCAACAGTCTCTGGGGTCTGAACTTCAGGGCCACAGATCCTGTACGAATTCTTAAATGGACTTCAAGTGGCTTGTGAGCCTTTTCTTATCTTCTCTAAAGGGGTAGAGAAATACAGCTCAGATAGTATTAAGAAACTTTAGGCCAGTGTGTTCTTATACTTCAGGGTGCACACAAATCACCAGAGCTCTTGTTAAAATTTAGGTTCGAATTTAGTAGGTCTGGGGTGGAGTCAGTCCTACTACTATCATCAGTTTTGATTCTAGGAATACTAACATTGGACCTCAGTTAAGTGAAATGTTATCTGCTCTAAAACTTCATTCTTCTCATTGGTAGATTTGTGTGTGTGTGTGTGTGTGTGTGTGTG
>NW_017731357.1:8643152-8644488 GCF_001890085.2 Hipposideros armiger | reverse complement strand
CGGCGAGTATATAACAAACTCTGTATTTTGAGTGGAAATGTTAGGGGGTCGTCTTATACGCCCAGTCGTCTTATACGCCGGCAAATATGGTATAACCTGGAATGAATTAGATTATACATCAAAATACAGTAAAACCTTAGATTGCAAGTGACTTGGTTTGTGAGTGTTCCGCAAGACGAGCAAACGTTTCTATTAGGTTGGTGCAATGCTATTACTTTGCACCAACCTAATAATACATTTTAACTTGATAAATGAGCGATTTCTTGCAATATGAGTAGTTTGTTTCCAGAACAAATTATGCTCGCAAACTGAGGTATTACTGTACTTGCAAAATTTGCTAATATATATTATTAGAAACCTAGTTTGTTAGGCCAAGGAAGACGTGCTATAACACTGGATTGGATTGAATTTATTGACATGGTGCATTTTCCACAGATTCTGGGTTTAGTGTGATACTTCATGTAGCTGAAAGTGTTTGTAACAGTTCACTTGATTGGTTGAAATCTGAATGGTGGGCTACATCGACACTGAGTGATACACCTGACTCCAAATTCATTAGACATAATTGCTTCTCCTACTATGTTGATTATCCCTCCTCAGTCTCTTTCCTTAGCTCATTCATTCATTTGTCGCTTCTTTAAATATTGTTATTCCTCATGGTCCATCCCTAGCCCTCTTCACTTCTTGTCCTGTGTGATCTCACTTGCATGGCTTCAGTCACCATGTAGGCACCAGTGATTCCCAATTAAATGTCTCTAGTGTAGACTTATCTGATACTCTAGTCCCATATTACAAATGCCCTTCTGGACAGATCTTTGTTGATGCTTGCCTTATAAGTACCAGGACCTCAACATGTCCAAATTTCTGTTAATTATATATTTTTCTCTCAACCATTTTTGTTTTGTATTCTTTATCTCTGTTAATAATATTACTATCAACATTCCTAGGCTTTTTCCAGCCCTATTGAATCAGAATCTCTGGAGATGGACCCTCAGGCATCTATTTTTGAAGAAGCCCTATAGGTGATTCTTATGTACACTAAAATTTAAGAACTTATGCAATTCCCCATGCTGAAAACCTCAGTCACTCTCTCCTTCTCCCCTTTTCCTTACCACCCTACATTCAGTTGGTGATTGAATCTTATTAAGATCATTCCCAAATATCTAAAAAGTGACCCTTATTGGGGCTGGCCGAGTGGCACTTTGGTTAAGAGCTGGCTTGAGATGCCAGCTCTGAGTGGCAGGGCCCCAGTTCGGATTCCACATTAGGGCCAGTGACGCTGCGCCCTCTACAGCTAAGATGGTGAACAACAGCTCCACCTGGAGCTGGGCTGCCG
>NW_017731357.1:8594215-8639722 GCF_001890085.2 Hipposideros armiger | reverse complement strand
TGGCTCTGAAGTAAAATTGAAAATGAAAATAAAACTATCATAGTTTCATTTATAAAATTTTTAAAGGATATTATTCACATAATGGTGATTATGTATAAATATATTTATGGCTCCCAAATAATTTTTAAATTATTGTGAGGGACAGGATTGGCTCTTCCGGGGGTCAGCAAACTTTTGAGACAGAACGTACCCAAAGAGCCAGCTGCATGTGGCTTGCGAGCCACAGTTTGCTGACCCCTGCTCCGAGGGATTAGACAGCTGCGATGTAAAAATTCTGACTACCCTGAGACCACCATGAAGGACAAGCTACGTATATGTGTTGTGGAGCACCAGCTGTGCTCCCAGCCAATAGCTGACATGAACTGCCAGATATGTGACTGCATCATCCTTAACATCCCACCTAGATGAGCCTTCAGGTGACTTTAGCTCCAACTGTCATCTGACTGCAGCCTCATAAGAGGCCCACTTCCCCAACTTTTGCTGCCAGTGTCACCTGTACTATTCCAAGATCAAATTCTTTATCTTATTTTTGGTTTCTCTCTCTCCTTTGCCTCTAACTCCAGTCAGTCACCATACCTTATTGCTTCTTGAAATTTTCAAAAGACATAAATAATGTATGATTATATGACATGTCTAAAATAATGAATAGTATGGGAATAAGACCTTTTTTAGTATGTATCATTGTGTGTCTTTTTCTATGCATTTACTTACATATACATATAATAAACACATATCAATTGCTTTGCATTGGCTGCATATGCGTTTAAAAGCATAGAAGTCTTCCTATTTTCAACTAACAATGTAGCTTAGATATTTCCATGTTGATACATATTTTTAAATATCTCACTTTAATATGGCACCATGGTATTGCTGTAACTTCAGGCTATTTCAAAATTTTCACCCTTGATAATTATGCTGAAATAAATATCTATACGTTACCCTCACGCTTACACACAGGTATTAATTTTTCTGTAAGATTCTTACAAGTGGTCAAAACATGCATATCTTAATTTTAAAAACTTAATTGAGTTAAGGATTGTCATACAAAAAGCTGTGCATATTTAACATATACAACTTAATGAGTTTGGAGGTGAGTATACACCCATCACCTCAATACCGTGCACACCTATCACCTCCAAAAGCTTCCTCCTGCCTTATTTATTTACTTATAAGAACACTTTGCAAAATTTTAAGTGTTATTGTTCAGAGACTCAATACCATGGTGAAATTATTTTTTAAAAATTCAACTACTGCACTCCCGTGGCATGTGCCACACAGAGTTGCCCATGTGAGAAGAAACTGCTTTATTGAGAAGCAGTGCCTGCAGTTCCGTAGTGTCTGCCCTTGAGTCTTTCAGCTTGGGGTTTAGAGTGCAAGAACTATTTATTTCTCTTCCCTACAGCATCTTTACCTCTCTGATAGTTCTCACCTTTTGGCGGTCCTGTGGATTCTTGCCTGTTTATCTATTTGAAAGGCACTCCCAAGAGAATTTTGCATATGCTGTTTAGCTTGTACTCTAAGCATCCTAAGCATCCCTCTAAGTGTACTGAAAACCTCCCTTACTGTTGTGTTGTCACACAGTAACAGGCAAAGAGGAAATTAATTTTATTTTTACTAATTTCATCCTAAGAACGTTTCGAGAAATGTTCCGTTTTTAAATAAAAGCTGCATTTCAAGTACCCCTTAATGAGATATATTTAGATATACCCTTTCCTTTGATTAAAATATCAACCCCTATTAATTTTAAATGTCTATTATTCAAAATAGATGCTTTTTAAAAATCTTGTGTCTCTGTTGATGCTATGAAAATTTTTGATTATAGTATCTTTTGTGATGCTCAGCAGAGTTAGTGACCTGTCCAAAGCTGAACAGCTACACAATGACATACAAACCATCTTGTCATCTTTTTAAATAATTTAGCACAGTTCACCAAGGCTACTGGCCAAAGAGGGAAAAATCCACATCTACAGTGTTTGAGGAGAAATATCTGTTTAAGTGAAGGTATTAAAAAGTAAAGGAAAAATTGATTTTTTCTAATCTTCCTAGTGATTTTACAGGGCACATTTAACTCAAAGAATGAGAATTGAGTCTAGATAAAATGTACTTATTAATGTTACTCATTTTTTTTCACTTGATTAAAGTGTGTAGTGGGTAAGGGATTCTTTAGGAGGTTCCTATGAACTAGTTGAAAAGAGGCATCAAAAAATGGTACGTAAGTAGGTGAATTCATCACAACCTAGATGCTGGTCCTCCAAAGACTCAGAAGTTTGATTTGGTCAGCATACAGAGAACAGATAAGACACAGGTTCAAACTACACCAAATATAAGGAGTTCCACTGGCAGGACCTAGACATCCACTGCCTGAAGGGAGAGCTTTATGGGAAACCAACTTACAATCAGAAGTATCCAGGAGGAAGTGAAATTAAAGCAAGAGGAAATAATTGTATGATTTGAGTTATTAGTGTCATGAAAAAGTTGCCAGACTGAGGCCTCATCACCGAAGTGGAAGATGTGCTACTAGGAATAAACAGGTTATTTTCACTTTGAGGCCTCAGTGCTTCTCCTTTGGTTAGAGTCTGGGTGGGGACCGTTGGCATCTAGCCCCTTAGATTTCCTTTATCTGAAAATTAAGTTTGCAAACGTGTTGCATCAATGATGCTAACCTTTTTTGATATAAGAGGGATTACTCATCATGAGTGTGTACCAACTGGACAAACAGTTAACCAAGTTTACTGGACAAACAGTTAACCAAGTTTACTATTTGGAAGTGCTGAAAAGGCTGCGTGAAAAAGTTAGACGACCTGAACTTATCGCCAACAATTCATGGCTCTTGCATCACAACAATGCACCAGCTCACACAGCACTGTCTGTGAGGTAGTTTTTAGCCAGTAAACAAATAACTGTATTGGACCACCCTCCCACTCACCTGATCTGGCCCCCAATGACTCCTTTCTTTACCTGAAGATAAAGGAAATGTTGAAAGGAAGACATTTTGATGACATTCAGGACATCGAGGGTAATACGACAACAGCTCTGATGGCCATTCCCGAAAAAGTTACAAGGTTGCTTTGAAGGGTGGACTAGGCACTGACATCAGTGTATAGCTTCCCAAGGGGAGTGATTTGAAGGTGACTGTGGTGATATTCAGCAATCAGGTATGGAGCACTTTTTCTAGGGTGAGTTCGCGAACTTAAATGTCAGACCTTGTATTCCCAGGCTCACTATCTCGTCTTCACCCTGTGTTTCTCCAGGAGGACTGTATTGTCATCAATTCAAGTCCATCTTACAAAATTATAATCACAGTCCAGTCCTGCCTCCTGGAGGAAACATCCTGATTTTCTTGATAAATTTTTGGCTACTTCTAATCTCCTTGGCTACTCACAAGTCAGGTCTATCAGTCCTGGTACAGAAGGAGCAAAAATCCATTTAGGGCTAATTTTGTTAATTAAACTCCCACAGGGTAATTTTACTTCTATCCTTGCTTGATTTCCCATTTCCCTGTCACCTTCATTTGCTATGCCCATGGTGTTACTACCCTCCCTTTATTATCCTTACAGGGCACACCCTTGTATTTTTAGAGGGCAGATTTGCATTTACAGCTGAAGGCAAGGATGACCATAAGCTTCAGGTCAAGCATTTTTGTAGGTCCCAACCTCTTGAATAATTTCTAAATACAGTTCTATAGAATAGGACACTCTAAATCTGACATTTCAAATATAAAATATGTCTTAAGTGTACCTGGCTGTAATGATAACATCCTCATTTACTGAGTTACCAAGTGGTTTTCCCATTTCAGCATGCAACCAGGTGAGACACACAGGGGTGTTCTTTGTCTGAGGAGACCACAGTTGACAGTGATGCAAAAAACCAAACCCTTAACCTTTCTGAAGAGCCCCTTTTGTTCTTCACCTTGTTGCTTCCTGTTCATGTCAATCTCAGGGCTCTCCATCCTTGCTGCTTTTAGGACTTTGGAGATGGAGAAAAGGCCTGGAGTCAATCTAGAAAGTCTGGACTGACGAGGGCAGTTTTCTCAGAGGAGGCTGGCTCTTGATCTGTAGGAAACAGTTCAGTTCTGAGTCGTTTAAGCCCAGTTCTGGTTTGGTGTATAATGTATAAAAAAAAACATGGGGGATTTGGAAAGTTAGAGGGGCTCTGGAGGGCCGGCTGAGTGGCTCAGTTGGTTAGAGCACGAGCTCTGAGCAACAGGGTTGCCGGCTTGATTCCCACATGGGCCAGTGAGCTGCGCCCGAACTGAGCGGCCGCTGAGCTGCCAAGAGGCAGCCAAATGGCTCAGTGGTTAGAGTGTGCACTCTTAGCAACAAGGTTTCCAGTTTGACTCCTGCATGGGATGGTGGGCTATGCCCACCCGCAACTAAGATTGAACACAGCACCTTGAGCTGACCGCCCGTGAGCTGCCATCGGGTGGCCAGATGGCAACTGGACTTGGAGCTGAGCTGGCTGTGCCCTCCACAACTAAGATTGAAGGAGAGTAACATGGCTGTTCTCTTTCCCCACTTCCCCAATTCCCCAATTCAAAAATAAAAATAAAAACCTCTGCACAAGATCTTATCCTTTCAGATCTCCTGAGATTTTCAGGTCAGCCTAACCTTATGGTTACTGGGAGGCCCCAAAGCATCCTTTGAGTAAGTATGTAGTTATACTTGGAACCAAGCAAACCAAGTGTAACTTGCATATAGATTGTAGTTCATACAGCTAGGAGGAAGATAAGGGGCAATGTTATGGATGATGCCAAATCACAAAACCTGCTAGATCACTGTAAGAGTCATTGTTCTTAAGGGGATGTACAGAGAGAAGTCAGGTACCCAGCCAATGAAAGCATGTGCTCAAGAGTTAGGATGAGGGATGGAGCCTGGCGAGCTTCTGATGTTGACAAGGGGGTAGTTTTAGAGCACCTGTTTTGCCATATGTACTACCTTCCTAGAATAATTCACACCCCCATACACCATGAGATATAAACACCCATCTTGAGAATAAAATATTACCCAATACAGTTGAAGTTACTGTGTTCTCCTCTCTGATTGCATCGCTCTGAATTTCCCTGTATTTATATCACAAATGTATGTGTTCCTAATTTAGATATAATGTTTCAACTTATTCCCTTCGTATATATGCTATCATTCTGCATGGATTTTTCTGTAATTTGAGTTTTTCATTCAACATGATATTTCTGAGATATACGATGGTCAGACAGGTTTGTGAGCTCATTTTAGAAAAGGTGCTACATACCTCATTGCTGAATATCACTACCGTCACCATCAAAGTACGTCCCTTGGGAAGCTATGCACTGACGCCAACACCTACTTTACCCTTCAAAGCAATTTTGGAACTCTCTTTCTGGAATGACCATCAGAGCTGTCCTTGTATTACCCTTGATGTCCTGAATGTCATCAAAATATCTTCCTTTCAATATTTTCTTTAACTTCAGGTAAAGAAAGAAGTCACTGGGGGCCAGATCAGGTGAGTAGGGAGGGTGTTCCAATACAGTGATTTGTTTCCTGGCTAAAAACTCCCTCACAGACAGTGCTCTGTGAGCTGGTGCATTGTCATGATGCAAGAGCCATGAATTGTTAGCAAAAAGTTCAAGTTGTCTGACGTTCATGCAGCCTTTTTAGCACTTCCAAATAGTAAACTTGGTTAGCTGTTTGTCCATTTGGTACAAATTCATAATGAATAATCCCTGTGATATCAAAAAAGCTTAGCAACGTCATGACTACAAGTTCCCGAACCTAATTGTCAGGCCTCATATTCAGATTGATACACATAGCACTGGTTCATATTTGTTTTGCTAGCAGTGCTTTTTATGGAATGGTCTTAGTTGTGGAAGGAGGAGGGAGCCACTTAAGGGACCTGTCCTGTTATGGACAGTTCAGACTATGCACTTAGTGTCCCGAAGTGGTGAGCCAATTCACCCATGGGTCAGCTGCAAGTATGGTAATGGGAAGAGAAAGCCAATTATAATGAAAGAAACTGAATTTTCATAGAGAACCTGGAATCAACTAAATGTAAATAATAGTTTATGGTAATAAACACACAATATAGAAGTAATAAATGCATGTATACTGATTCAAGTTTGTTTTTTAGATTAAGTATATGACTTTCAAAAATTAGATGCTCTTCCAAGTGTTATGGGGGAAAATGGCCTAATGAATTTTTCTCTCCTTTGTTTTCTCCACCTTCTCAGTGGTTTCTGCGTTCTGCTCCAGTGGATCTGATTCCTACTCTGTAGCTTTCTGAAGGATTAACGCTGAGCATCATTAGTGAAACTCAGCTGCTACCTCTGTACACCACAGCAAAGGCTTTGGAGAGCTTTTTCAGTTAAAACAATAATGACTTTCTTGGACTGTAATCCCAGTGGTGCCTGTTTTCTGTGGAGCCTGGAAGAATACCTAACTACCATTGGCA
This sequence comes from Hipposideros armiger, assembly GCF_001890085.2. Taxonomy (NCBI): domain Eukaryota; kingdom Metazoa; phylum Chordata; class Mammalia; order Chiroptera; family Hipposideridae; genus Hipposideros; species Hipposideros armiger. The sequence goes on along the minus strand of NW_017731357.1, from coordinate 8,633,299 downwards.
GTTAGTTCTTCAGAGACCTTATAAAAACCACTCTGCGTCAAACAACTGAGTGACTCAAGCTTGCTCACAGGGACCTTAAGAGTTGGGGATATCTATTCACTGGAAAATTCAACCACTGATACTCAGAGCTGCTGCTGAAATACCATGTCTAAGAACTCGGAGTTCATCAATTTGTCATTTTTATTAGATCATGAGAAGGAAATGATCCTGGGAGTCTTGAAGAGAGATGAATATTTGAAAAAAGTGGAGGACAAGAGAATAAGGTAATATTCATTTATATTTTCTGCCCTGCTTAACCGCTTTCTGTTTGTTTGAAGCAGTTTAGATCAGAAATGGGGCAAATGCAATCACGTTGGAGACAAATATTGGTCAGTGACTTCATGGGTTCCCAGCAGTAGCTCACATATTAGAAAACATCTTTGATACTTTATTATTTAGCTTGATGAAAGGATGGAATTGAGCTAATAATATAGTGTTGATGAGAACTCCCATTTGGTAATAATGTCATACCTAGTAGCTAAGTGGAAGCGCTGCCAGGTTTTAGTGTTAGCTCTGGGATGTATTAATTGCTTGACCTTGAGTAAGTTACTTAACTTCTCTATGCCTTTGTTTCCTCATCAATAGAACATGGATAATAATTGTAGCCACCTCATAGGGTTGTTGTAAGGATTAAGGAAGATAATACACATGCAGTGCCTGGTCCCTAACTGCACAATAATTGTTACCTATTATTTATTTATGCCTTTCTCAGGTCAGTCTTACTGGGAATTTGCCTCCGTCATAGCTGGGAGAATAAGGGGACCTGGAGAGTGAAAAGTATGCCACTGTACCCCAGAAACCACCTGAATTTCTTAAAATAAGTTTCTGTGTGAGGAAAGTTGAGTAATATGGGCACAATTGAGTTTCACATCAATTGTAGATAGGGTTGATATTTATTTAGCTGGATCCCCAGGTATGACCTCACCTATATTTCAGCCAGCATTCATTCTGATCAGTTGCAACATCTATTCTGAATGATCATAGCATCATTCTGATTGGTTGCTGTATCCATTGTGATTGGGTGCTGCCTGTAGTGTCCTGCTTGTTAAATATATTTGGTTATATTTGGTCATTACATCTCACCCCTGAATAGAGGAGCAGAAATAACTGGAGTTGCCTCCTCAGCCACTGCCTACTGTGCAACATGTAGCGTTTGTGTCTTCTAAGTTTCCCAAAACTGTAGTCAGGGGCTTATGTTTATTTTTCTTGAGGAGGAAACTTGTCATAAGATTGCCTTCACATGTTACAAAAATATTTAATGTGCCTACAGGAACTAGAGTCCTTAGAATTAGAAATACATTGAAATATTCTTGATTGATGCTTATTTCTTAGTTCAGAGCCCAGAATTTTCATTTCCATCATTCTAAAATATTCAACCAGTCTTAAAGAAACAAAGGCTTTAGTTAACATTATTGTATTTTTTGTATGCTAGAGTTCAGATGGCAACAAAATGCAGTTAATGATTTTAAAGAAATAAATGATATTTTTGGCATTCAGAAAAAGTGACTAAATTTTCTAATGTGCTGCAAAAAGTTATATTGTTTATGGGGAATGAGGTACTAACCAGTTGTCGATGACATTCTCAAAAGAATTGAAACTCACTCTCTTTAGGGAAAAACAACTTAATAACCAGATCCCAAGTACAGTGAATATGCTTTTGTTCAGGATATTTGTTTCTGTCATTCTCAATAACTTTTAATAGTAATCTATTATACCCTCTCTTCCTTTTTCTCTATTTTTCTTCCCTTGTCGTCTTATACTCTATAAAGAAATTTAGCCAAATAGTATAATATACAAAAGAGGTGTCAAGGATAAAGTTGTTAATTTTCTGGCTGTTTAAACTTTTTTGAGGATTTGCATGTTTTTTCTGCACTAACTGTTAGATGTTTTGTCTCATTTTGTTCTGAGTGACCAAGATATGTGCCCAGGCAGGATGACTCAGGCTCTGCCACTCTTAACAGCTTTGTGTACTGAGAAGCCACGCCAAAGCCAGTGGCATGGTGTATACAGTGCATGGTATTGAATTAGAACACTTGTTGACTAAAATCTTAGTTGCACCATGGAATCTTTGTGTCACCTTAGACAAGTTACTTAGATAAATCTAGTTTTCTCATTTGACAAAACAGAAATAATATCATTAGCTACCTCAGATGGTTATGGTAAGGATTAAAGAAGCTAATGTTATTAAGAGCTTAGAGCAATGCTCACATACAGTAAGCACTCACTAATTCCTGGCTATAATCAATAGCCTTATTGTTGGTGTGTATGGCTCTTGATTTATGAATTGTAGTAACCACTATCGGTGCTCCATTCAGATCCTCTGTGGTCCCTTGTTGGATCTGTGCTCTCTCATCTCCCAGCTTCCACATGCTTTACTTCTAAGGGCTGGCACCTGATAACTTCTTCAGAGGACTACCTCTGGGTGGCTGGAGTTCCCCATAGGATTAGAGAGCCACAAGCACCCGGTAAACTTGAGTTTATGTCCCTACTGGGCAGCCACAAGCCAATGGCTGACAGGTACAGAAATCCTTTGCCTCAAGGCAAGACGACTCTGCAATGCAACTTCTGTTTCAGAGCTCCCCATGGGATCATGCTGAGGCTGAACTTCACACTTGCTTAGCCCCTCTCCCCTTCCCTCTTCTGTCTCACCTACTGCCTTACTGGTTCCTCCTGAGACCACTTCCTTAAATCACTTGCATACACATCTATTGGGTCGTCGGGAAAGTCATGATGCATTTTTGCATTGAAAAACATAGAAAAATACATCATGACTTTCCCAGTGACCGAATACATCTCAGAGTTAGCTTCTGGAAAACCCACCCAGAAGATTTGCCAGACCAAACAGAGAACTTAGTCCTTTTTCCCTGATATCCCCCTAAATCATCAACACAAGGAATTTATGGTATAGTGGATTTTATTGCACCGCTAAATTTTTTTTTAAACAATATTTTTATAAATTGGGGAACAGTGTGTTTTTCCAGGACCCATCAGCTCCAAGTCAAGTAGTTGTTTCAATCTAGTTGTGGAGGGTGCAGCTCAGTGGCCCATGTGAGACTCGAACCAGCAACCTTGGTGTTATGAGCACTGTGCTCTAACCAACTGAGCTAACCAGCCATTCCTGCACCACTAAATTTTTGTGCTACCTATTATAATAATTGTTTTCACCATGCTACAGAGGTGTAGGTTGATATTTTGCAGGAGACTAGAGGAAGACATAATTATGAATAAGATGTAAGACAGAAATGGAAGGAATCATTTCACAGAAGAGGTAACAGTTGAGCTTAGTCTTGAAATGTGAAAAAGATTTTGATACTGGCAAATATATGTCAACTGTGTTTCAGCTGTTTACCATGAACCACAAAATTGCCTTCAGATTCTCCTAATAGGTTTCAGAAGGAAATGGAAACCAAAGAAATTCTTTTTTGTGTCTAATGATGAGTACAAAGAAGAAACTAATCTAGAAAGTTAGTAAACTGGAGTTCAGGAAGCAGTGGGTTTATTGTTTGTGTATTTATTTATTTATTTTTAGCTGAGCCATCCTGCCACCTGTTGGCAGCTCAGCTCAGGCCGGGCATCGAACCAGTGACCCTGTTGCTCAGATCTCACACTCTTGAGCGAGCTCTTAACCAACTGAGCTACTCGGCCGGCCCTTGTTTGTGTATGTATTTATTTGAGTAGGTTGTTCTTAGAAATAAAGAAAATAGAACAAGTGAAGAGTGTAAAAGTTGTAATGAATCAACATTTTAGAGGCCTGTCACCCAACTGTGCTCCACAGTGCACAAAGCCACTGAAGTCTGGCATTAATTAAGGTAGGACAGGTGCCCCTAAAGGTGCTCTGCTCTCAAAGGCAGATGAGAAGCCTGCTAATTACATCCAGGCATGAACTGTAGGCTGGGAGAGGCATCTACCTATTGTCAGAGCATTCTAGGTTCATCCAAGAGGCTCAAATATATTTTTCTCCTTCAGTCCAAGTAGGAAGGAGTGGTAGGAGATATCTGACACAGGCTTTGACTATTAGAGAGTAAGTATTTTAAATGTTCTCTGTGAATAACGGATAGCTTATATTTATTGATGGCTTTAATGCAATGAACAAAGAGGGAAGAACTGATGCAAAAATTGAGCTATCAACAGTGATTGCAAACGGAAAAAAATACCAACCATTTGGAAGCACAAAATAAACGTGTTTGTTGGTCTTAACTTTTTTCTAACTTTGGAAGAACTCAGCCTAACACAGAGAAACACAGACTCATAGTATCTGCTCCCCCCAAAATCTCATGAACAAGACCCTTACTCGATCTTCTGCACCTAAATACAAAAACTGCTAAATGTCTACTTTGTGGTATTGACCTATATAAGGAATCTTCAACTTATAAATGACTGTTCATTTCAGCAATTCATTTGTGAGCTTTATTTTCACCAAGAGGATGTCATTTCTATTTGACTACAATGCCCGAGAACACACCTGGTCTTAATGTTCTCTTTATCACCTATTCTTGGACATGTCTCAATGGTAAACTGTGTTGATTGCCTTACAGCATTCATTTTTCTCTTCTTCCTCCCTATCTAAAGCTGAGTTTTGCTCAGCTCCAGCAGTAGATGCTTTTTTTTTCATTAAAATGTATTGGGGTGACAATGGTTATTAAAATTACATAGGTTTCAAGTGTACAATTCTGTAATACATCATCTATATATCACATTGTGTTGTTCACCACCCAGAGTCAGTGCTCCTTCTATCACCATATATTTGATCCCCTTTACCCTCATCTACCACCCCTTCCCCACTTACCCTCTGGTAACCACTGAACTATTGTCTGTGTTTATGAGTTTTTGTTTCTTTATTTGTTTGTCTTGTTCCTTTGCTGCTTTCTGTTTTATACCCCACATATGAGTGAAGTTATATGGTTCTTGACTTTTTCTGCCTGATATATTTTGCTTAGCATAATAATCTCAAGATCCATCCATGTTGTTGCAAATGGCACTGTTTCATCTTTTCTTATGGCTGAATAGTATTCCATTGTATATATAGACCACATCTTCTTTAGCCAATCATCTATCAAAGGATACTATAAGACATTTGAAAACTGAAAACAGCAGTGGATTTTTAAAAAAAAATAGTCATCCCTTGACTGGGATATCTCTGGCAACCATTATTGTTCTGGAGGTGGATATGAGACCAAAGATGACCCATTCAGGCATACAGCCTAAATTTATAGAAGGTTCTCTTTCCCAGTAGGCATGTTCAGTAAAATATGTTATCCTGGCTACTATTGAATTTGAAAGCCAGCACAACAATGACGCTGAGCCAAAAGAATGGCAGAGAATTGTTGTCAGCATCCTGATATAGCAGATCTAGCCACTTCTGGACATCTTCTTAAAGCAATATAATATATTTCTGTGTTATAGCAGTTTGAATCAGGTTTTTCTGATACATGCAGCCAAGAGCATCTCACAGTCCCCAAGAGTCAGAATCAATCAACATTTGTTGAGCACCTTCCATGTATGTATTGTAGAATAGGAGAGGTTTGCAGAGACACGATCTAATGCTTGTTCGGTCTAGAAACATAAAGACGTTTGCAATCATGGATCAAGCTTTATCCATGTTGTAGATCAGGGGTCAGCATACTTTTTTAGTAAAGGGCCAGATACTAAATAGTTTAGGCTCTACATGGTATATATTCTCTCTTATGATTATTTCACTCTGCCATTGTAGTATGAAAGCAGAAATAGATAATATGTAGACAAATGGTGATGCCTCATGTTCCAGTAAAACTTCATTTACAGAAATGGGCAGTGGGCTGGATTTGGGGTTGTAGATTGTTGATCTTTGGTGTTGAAAACAACCCCTTGGTAGTTTCTAGCCTTGGGAATAGCTGCGTACACTTGAAAGCTTGATAAGCCATCTCAGGGAGAAGAAGGACATTTATATTCCAAGAGATAAGGTAGAGTTGGACTAGAAACCATTAGCTATCAGAGATAGAGTGGAGGCTTCTGTCTGGGGGGTAAGATGATTCCCCAGGGTCCTACCATGTCCAGATCTTTATGCCTCACTCAATCTGTAGTGGCTCACATGTTGGAACAGCTTAAATGTGTTTCATTGCCTCTATAGAGGAACAGCAAAATTCATTTGGAGGAATAGAAAATACCAAGAAATAGCAGAAGGTTCTACAAAATTACAAGGAGCAGATTACAAATTTAGTTTCCCAATGAAGTAAGAACTATTAATAGCCCCCTTTATAGATGGGGAAACTGAGGTGCACAGTTAAACAACTTGTCCAAGGTTGCACAGCTAGTGAATAGCAGAACTTCAATTTGTATCCCCACAGTCTGGCTCCAGGCCTCATACTCCACTCTTAGGCCACTTTTAACTTCTGAGTGACATATCTGACCTTTGGAGGAATGGGGAGGCAGAAAAAAACAGATGGGAAACTATCCAATGCCTTCCTCAAACCGGAAAATGTATTACTCGATGCACAAATGTATCTTCATTATTCTCAGGTCATCCCTGAGGTATGTGCTATTAAAATGTGCTATAGCTGTGGCAACTGAAGCTTGGATTAAATCATTTACTCTGCTGGTAAACATCAGAGCTGAGGTTATTCTCATTCCATATTGCTCCCCTTTCCTCTCTGCTGTGATGCTCATACAATAAGTGTACTTATTCACATCCAGCCGAAAGCCCACCCACAGCCTTACTAATAGCTGTCAGAGAAATGGAACCAAACAGGGAACATTTTTTTAAAAGATTTTATTGGGGAAGCGGGGAAGGGGAACAGACAAGTTGCTGTCCTTTTGTTCTTCAGTCTAGTTGTGGAGGACATGGCTTCACTGGCCCATGTTGGTATTATCATTGCGCTCTTCCCGGGTGAGACAGTAGCTCGATGGACACTGGATGGCTGCTCGTGGCAGCCCACTGCAGCAGGGGCTGCAGCCTACACCGTTGCCAGCGACTCACTGCAGCCCAGCTCCAGGTCGAGCTGTTGTTCACCGTCTTAGCTGTAGAGGGTGCAGCGTCACTGGCCCTCATGTGGGATCCAAACCGGGGCCCTGCTGCTCAGAGCTGATGTCCCAAGCCAACTCATAACCCACACACCACTTGGCCGGCCCAGGAAACATTTCTTTAGCTTGATATTTACTGACAGTTCTGACCTATAAGCTGCATAACATTATCCAAAGTTACAATGACTTTTAGTGAAGCATTGCTCATGCCCAGTAAAAACTGACAAGAGTTCCTTATGCCGGGCTGCTCTTCATGCTGAAAACCAACGTGCAAGTGTGTTCTATTTTGTTCCACACAGTGGGCTCAGCTGACATGGGCCACTAAGCAAACCCAGAGAGTCATGTCAAGAGACCACAGATCCAGTCTGGAAAATGCCATTAACCTTGTGGCTTTGTTTTTATGTGGTTGATTCCATCATTTTAGAGCAGGGTGAGGGACGAAAGAAGAGGGAGAAACAAAAGGGGAAAGTATATTCAAATTGGCTATTTGGAATCCTGCAGAGAAGCTAAATATTTGGTTCAAATGGATTTGAAGTAATTTCAAGAATTATTCAGCCTGGAAGTTAGGAAGACCAGTAAGTGCCAGGCAGTATTACCCTCTTAGTACTTTACAAATGTTTGATCTGTAGGGCTGTTTGTTTTTCCAAATCTTATCACTACCACTAAAAACAAAATTAGCTTGACCTTCTCAAAAGCTTAAAGAAACTGTCCCCACGAAACACCAGGAGAACTATTGGAGTGGGCTTCTGGTTTGGTAAACATTTTGTTTTAATTCTTATAAAATTGCCACAAAGCTTCTTAATGGATTAATACAGACTCCCAGCATGAACACAGTGGCTCCCTAATAGAACCCAAATTCTTAACGAGTCACAGAGAAATGGAAAAAAAACCAACATCCGGCTCTGCCTTAAACGAATTTAAAACCTTCGGGGTTTTCTCACCACGGACTTCACTGATTTCAATACATATACACATATTGGGAAACTAATTTAAATTGTGATTCTACAGCATTTACCTCCAACTAATTCTTGTGGGGCTCACCATAGGCACAGGGCCACAAATACCTGATAGTTGGGGACATTTCAAACATTGGATTCTCCAAGTAAATATACTTGACAGACTATTTTCTTCATTTGAAATGTGGTCACCATAGTCATAAGTCAAGTTGTTACCTATGGGTGGGAGTTGTGGAGGGGGAGGGGAGGAGAATGAATCGATCTCCATCTTTTTGATTCGTCCCTGAATTCTCCCTTTAGTATCCTTTCCCTTCCTTGTATACTGTTTCTAACCAGAATTGTGTCGAGGCCATGCCCCCAGGTAGTAGGGATTCATTTCATTCATGCCCAGGATATTACCATTCCCTTTTATTGTAAATTGAGGAGATGCAGAACTATAAACCCCACATAATTCACAACATGGTTGAATGATTATAAGGTAGGATGTTGGAGCTGGGAGGGTGAGTGAGGAGGACTCGCCCGCTCCCCCCTCAAGGTAGGCCAGTTCAGAAGAAAAGATTTAATTAAGCAAATACCAACTATATACTTGGGGAAATAGGCATTTTATTTCTAGGGCAATATAAGGGAAAACTTCATTAACAAAACTGACTTCTCTAGCATTTTAGACGTCAGGCATATGGCCATTTTATATCAACAATTTACATGACTGTTCCTATATTAATAGGAGCTAAGGTTTAATTGATTTAAATCTGTAATAAGAGGAGGCTGACGTGCAATTAATAATTTTTATAATAATTATTTCATTGCAGAATAATTAAGCATAACTGCTATGCATTTTATGCAAATGTCTAAAATTAAAACTTACACAGCAGAGGATTTTTAAAAAGTTTATAAGATAATTAATGCAGTAGGCTCTATAAAGGGCATCAATGTGTACAATATTTCATATCATAAATCCTTAATCCAATTAAATATTTAATATATTTTGATATATTTTCATTATGGAAGTAATGTGCATATTATAGAATATTAGAAAATACATATAGTATGAACATTAAAAACTCAATATCCCTTTTCCCGGAGATAGTTGCCATTTTTGTTGAATTTCCTTCCTAATATTTTTGTGTGTATACATATATAATTTTCACATAATTGGAACCATATTATTTATGTAATTTTATATCCTCTTATTTTCTCTTAACCTTATTTAATGAATGTTTTTGATGTCATTAAAAATTCTTTGGAAGCATCATTTTTATTGGCTAGATAAGATTTCATAACATGGATGTGCAATATTTTGTTTAATTATTTGTCCTAATTACCATGAACATCCTTATCCTTTAATCTTCTGTCTTAATTTTTTGTTATATTGTGATTCATATTTTTATTTATATTTCCTTTAAATTGAAAAATTGTTTCCAGAAATGTTATGTCAATTTCCTCTTCACGAAACCATTATATTATACCACTGCTGACATCAAAATTATTGTTCTAAATCATTGCCAATTTGATAAAGTAATGCCCTATGTTAATTTGCACTTCTGTGGTTATTAGTGTTTGTACATGATTGCTAGCCATTTATATTTCCTCTTTGAATTCTTTATTCACGTCATTTGTCCATTTACTACTATTGGGTGTTAGTGTTGTTTCAATATTGATTTGTATGAATTCTTTTTGTCATATATTTGGGAAATACATTTCCAAGATTCAGCAAAAATTCATTGAATACTTATTATATGCAAGGCATAGGAGATGGAGATGGATTACTTTCCGATTTAACAGAAGCAAAATTGTATTTTATTAGATTGTGCAAAGTCTCCACTTTCACATTGACTCAAATCAAATTGATACATTCTCTTTGTAAAATATAAATAATTTATATCTTTGACGGGATCTATACATGATTAGTATTTTATATACAGGATTTGTATTCTTCTCTACTTCTGTAATAGTAGCCTTACCATTTATAAGTGTAGAAATTAGGATAAGTTCAGCTCTGGGTATCAGAGAATCAAAACAGTAGTACCTTAAGTAAGAGAGAAGTTTCTTTTTTTACCTAGATGAAATCATGTGGAAAGCAACCCAGGGCTGGTAATGGTGGCTCCATGCTCATCAGAGGCCCTTGGTCCTTCCAAGTGGTTGCTCTGCCATCTTCAACATGGACTAATACCTGTTAAAATAAAAACAAGATTGTTCTGACACTTATTAAAATGGTAAAGAAAACTTTATTCAGGATGATTGCAATAGATTTCAAGATGATCACAAAAGAATTTAAACCAAAAAAAAAGACTGTGACAATAGGGGAGAGAGATCAGGCTCAAGTCCAACTATAGCAAAGGCAAATGAGGATTTGTAATCAGCGAGTACAGTGAGGGGATCAATAAATTGAAAATTACTAAGAGGAGACATTGATGGTAGGGGGATTCTTACTAAATTGACTTAACAGAATTCTTACTGACGGCAGGCCAGGTTGATATGAGATATCAAGGGTAGGGGATTCTTGTTAAACTGATTTAGCAAGATTCTTACTGAATCTGGGCTATGCAAGTTGAAAACAGGGTCCAAGGGCAAGATCTAATTGAAAGGGACCTCAGAGGAGCCTATCCAAACTTTGGTCAAGGAGAGAGTCTTAGTCACACTTTATGGTCCAAGGTGGTTGCTCCAACTCTAGTCCTAGTGTCCTCATTTCAGTCGGTTGGGGAGACATGCAAATGGCAAAAAAGAGAGAGAGAGACAGGTTTCCTTCCCTTAAGGACATTTTTGAGAAGTTTTACACATGACCATGCTTACAGCGCATTGGCTATAATGGCCATACTTAGCTGCAAGGGAGCTTGCATATTTAACTGGGAAATGTAGTCATTATTCTGGGTGGCCTTATTATGTCCAATTCATATTTAGAGGTTTAATAGTGTTTTTTTGTTTGTTTGTTTATTGGGTAGCAGTGTGTTTTTCCAGGACCCGTCAACTCCAAGTCAAGTAGTTGTTTTCAATCTAGTTGTGAGGGGTGCAGCTCAGTGGCCCATGCGGGGATCGAACCGGCAACCCTTAGGTATTGTGAGCACTGCGCTCTAACCAACTGAGCTAACCAGCTGCCCCACATTTAGGTGTTCATTGGTATAAAAGAGTAGAAGGAATATTGGGAGACAATCAGCAACTGAGTAAATGGGTGTAATTAAGATCACACATTTTTTTCAATTACATTTGACATTCAATATTATTTTATTTATATTAGTTTCAGGTATACAGCATAGTGATTAGACATTTATGTAATTTATGAAGTGATTCCTAATTAGTCTAGTACCCACCTGGCACTATACATAGTTATTACCATATTATTGACTATATTCCCTGTGTTGTACTTTACATCCCTGTGGCTATTTTGTAACTACCAATTTATACTTCTTATCCCTTCTGCCTTTTTCACCCAGCCCCCCAACCCCGTCCCATCTGGCAACCATCTGTTTGTTTTCTGTATCTGTGAGTTTGTTTCTGTTTTGTTGTTCATTTATTTTGTCCTTTAGATTTCACATATAAGTGAGATCATATGGTATTTCTGACTTATTTTACTTAGCAGAATGCCCTTTAGGTCCATCCATGGCATTAATAGTGAAAGAGTAATATAAGAGCAAAGAAAGGAGTCGCTACATGCATATATAGGCTGAGCAGAAAGGAGATGAATGAAGGTTACTGATAGGCAAGGTGTGAGGGATTTTAAACTGTTATCCACATCCTTAGAGCTCAGCTTATAGAATCATTTATAATCAGCAGGTCAGTTAACTTAACTTTAAGAATGGGTGGGTCATTTGCTCATGATTTGAATAAGCATCTACGTTTTGAAAACCATAGCTCTCCAACATTGATAAATGCAAAGATAAGTAAGAATTGTATGTGCTTGTTAAATAAAATTAAGTAAACATAATAAATGAATCAGTACGAAAAAAAGATCATGCATCGCTTATGGATCAGATTTATTTATGGCTCAGCACAAACCTAATCTTTTTATAGAATCTGAAAGCAATTAATTGTCAGTGATAATTTTCAGTGAAGGATATAAGGGGAAAAAACAGCACATAAAGAAAACATTTATATTCATCCTTGATGAATTTCAAAGAAATTGTGACTTGACATTTCTTGTACCATATGCTGATACTGAATACTAGGAAAACTGCTACAAGTGTGTTTTGTAATAACCTTTATGAAATATGAGTCCCCATAAACATCACCTAAAGAGGTGAAATTAAGTACTGATAACTGTCTTTGATGAGCACATAACTCCTTTCTTGCTGCATTTAAAATAATTTAGTTGACACAAATTCAATTTAGAGACATTTTAGAAATAAAATTCATATATTTATAAAAATTAAAGTTAGTATGTACCTGTATTCAGCAGCAGAAATAGTTTTAAAGAATTTCTCAAGAGCAGCATGTTCTGTTTAAATTACCCTTTTTTATGTACAAATGCCCAATTTCTTCCCATCAAGTCACTTTTATCCTTGCATTGTCATGGCAATAATCTTTAAAAGCTCACTATTGAAATGCAGCTTCCCTACTTCTTGCTTTGCTGATTCTGTCTCCACCCCTTCTTTGGTTTTTTTTTTTTGTAAGCTCTTGAGTTTATTCTTCTAAATCTTTTTTTCTCTTTTAATTTTTTGTGCTTTATGTTTTTTTCCCCCAGGGGATCACTTTGTAAGTTATATAAATGTCTGTCTATTCCCTCTTTTTCTAACTAATTTACCATATTGATAACAGTACTTTTCTGCTGTTTTTTTATACTCAAGAAAGCTATCCTTTGAGTTTCAGATTAGTAAAAACACATCATTGTCCTTTGTCGGGTCAGGAAATTGAGATGATAGTTATTTCAAGGTATTTCCAGGTGAAAGACTTAGTTTGCTAATTACATATGAGATCAATCTCTGCTATGATTTTGAGACTACAGGCATACCTTTGCGATATTGTGGGTTCAGTTCTAGACCACCGCATTAAAGCAAGTCACAATTTTTTTGCTGGTGGAATGTCTTGCCTTCAACTTGTAAACAAATGCCAAAATTTGTGAAGCACAATAAAGTGAAATGTAATAAAACGAGGTGTGCCTGTATAGTTAATAAACAATTGCCTGTCTGTTCACATGGCTTTGTGGGAGGATCTAGTATATTCCTAGGAGCCAAGTGTTTCACTGCCAGGGAGTGCTGGGTGTCATCTGCAGACATGAAGATTTCACAACGCCCTCTTTCCCTGAGACAATTTTTAAACACATGAAATTGGCACAGTTCACAGGATTTTTTTAAAATCTGGAGTGCTCTTTCAATCCTGTTTCTTATTACTTACTCTGAAGTAGCTTTGTATCTAGGCAAAACTTTCCCCCAAATCTCAAATGGTCTTGATGCTTTTTTTTTTATTTTTTTATTGGGCAATTGGGGAATGGGAACTGCGCTGGCGAATTGGGGGAAGGGGAACAGACAAGTTGTTGTCCTTTTGTTCTTCAATCTAGTTGTGGAGGACATCGCTTCACTGGCCCAAGTTGGCACCATCATTGCGCTCTTCTCGGGCGAGGCAGATCAGTTGCCGGCTTCTTGGATGGCCGCTCACGCTGGCTGCTGGCTACACACGGTAGCCCATGGCAACCCACTGCCACAGGGGCTGCAGCCTATGCAGTCGCCCACGACTCACGGCAGCCCAGCTCCAGGTTGAGCTGTTGTTCAGCATCTTAGCTGTAGAGGGCAGTGTCACTGGCCCTCATATGTGGGATCCGAACCGGGGCCCTCTGGCATCCCAAGCCAGTTCTTAACCATCGCGCCACTCGGCCGGCCCCGGTCTTGATTCTTTTTAATAGCTTTAGATTCGGAAACTAATCAAAAGCTTTATAAAGTGTACTAGGACCAGAATGGTGTGTTTGTTGAAGAAAGATCCATTGGGGAATGTTTGCCATGAGAGACTGTGATAAGAGGCCACTTGGGCCGGCGCCATTTTGTGGGAGCAGCAGGACAGGCAGAAGAAACCCTTTGTGTTTACTGAGGCATAACTTGGAGTGCGCTCAGTATGGCTTTGTACAACTAGGAAAGAAATAGCCATTAATAATACTGTGTTCTTTCTGAGCAAAAAATATTTTAATAGCTTGAGAGCCAACAAGAGAAGCCTGACGTTGAAGAAGAGTGCAGGTTTTGGAATATAAAATTCTGGATCTGATTCCTAACTGCACCACTTCATAACCCCGTGAACCATAGCAGGTTTCCTTTCTGAGATTCCACCTTTTTATCTATAAAATGGGAAGCATAATGTTTTTCTCATGGATTACTGTCAAATGGCATGACATGTAAAACAAGAGTGCCTGTCATTATTTTGGCTAAGTGTTGTGATGGTTAGGTCTCAATAATAGGTTTTGCATACAGAAGCTACAATCAAAATGAAAAAGTAATATTTTTATATTCAGAGTACAGAAAGGAAGTCTTTTGACCCCTGGATTTTCCTTAGGCAAATACGAAATTGTCCCGTGTTGATGGCATTGCCTCTGGATGTCAAAAAGGTCAGGAGTGCTAAGAGGTATGCAGCCATTGACATCAAGCTGTTGTGACATTATTCTGCCTGAATATATTACTTCAAGTGGTTTTTGTCTCATTGTTTCTAGTTTGACAGTTTTTTCCTTGTCAGCCCCTGTGATTTTGCTCTCTTAAAGGAATATGAAACTCGCTCTAGACAAGGAGTTAGCTTGTAGGCATTGTCACAGAGGATGAAGCAGAATCTGATAACATCTCTGCAAGTGGACAACAATAAAGAGAGCTGCTATTTAGCGAGTTCTTATTGTATTCATTGGGAAACAGGCTTGACTTTGGGTGATAGAGACACATTATAATAATGGTTTCAACAAGATGAAAATACATTGTCCTCAAATGGAAAAGTCTCAGTTGGCAGCTCCGTGATATTGTTGTGGTGGCTCCATGACAGCGTGGGTCTGGGCACCTTTTATTTTGTTGCTCCATCTGGAGAGTTTAGCACTTGATCCAAGGTGATTCACCCGTCTTTTCCATCCCAGCCCCTGGAAAGGAAGAAGGATTCAAGGGAAAGGGAGCACTTTCCCATCAGGGCATGACCTAGAGGTTGTCTATATCATTTCTTTCTTTTTTTTAAGATTTTATTGGGGAATTGGGGGAGGGGTACAGTGTTGGGGAATCAGGGAAGGGGAACAGACAAGTTGCTGTCCTTTGGTTCTTCAGTCTAGTTGTGGAGGACGTCGCTTCACTGGCCCATGTTGGTATTATCATTGCGCTCTTCCCGGGTGAGGCAGTTGCTCGCCGGCCATTGCATGGCGGCTCACGGCAGCTCGAAGCAGTAGGGGTTGCAGCCTACGCCGTCGCCGGTGACTCACAGCATCCCAGCTCCAGGTCGAGCTGTTCACCATCTTAGCTGTAGAGAGGCAGCATCACTGGCCCATGTGGGAACCTAACCAGTGGCCCTGCTGCTCAGAGCTCGGGCTCCCAAGGCAACTCTTAACCAACGAGCCACTCGGCCAGCCCTCTATATTGTTTCTGATCATATCACATTGTCCAACATTTAGTCTCATGACAAAATTTAAATACAAGGGACACTGGGAAACACAGGCTTTATTCTGAGTGGTCGTGAGTGTAGCTAGGCATTCCACTAATAGAGAAGGGGAGAACAGCTATTGGGAGACATATACCAGACTGTCTATAACACAATTACTATGTGTCAAGCTGTGCTTCACACGTAATGCTCACAATAACATTATCTTACTTAACACTCACAACAACCCTATAAGGTTGTAACTCTTATGAAATTTTTTTTTACAGAGGGAGTATTTTGAGACACAGAAATGTTAGGTCTCCTTAAGTCTTAAGACACAGAGAGATTAAGTAATTTTCTTAAAGTCTCAAAGGAAATAAGCGGTAAGGCGAGGGAGGATTTGAACCCAAGCTGTCTGACGTTAGAGCCCTATGCTCTGGGCCACTAGTATATAGTATAGTCCTTGCTTGCTCATTCTCTCTCTTCAGCCCTGATGTGCTCATCTAGATGAGATTGGAGATTGTTTAAAGGCATCAAGTAATCAAAGATGTTTTTTGAATTGTTATCTATGGCTTCCTCTTCTAGGCACCTTATTGCTTCTATTCTAAAATCCTTATCTTATTTGGTGCAAAATAATGTTCAGTACAATTGGGACTAGGCTGGGTAACAAAAGAAAAATGCCACACAAATGTGACAGGAATTTTAATGAAAGCAAAACCTGATTTGAAAGGAATGTGTCTATGCAAAGATAAAGCAAGCAGTCTTTGTAATGTATTGAACATTTTTGATGATAGAATAGAAAAAATGAATTCAATGTATCACCAGAATTAGAAATGAAAAGATTTTGTCATTTAACTACAGTTAACATAGTTCATCTTTTCAATATTTAAGATTTCAATTACATATAGGTCATCAATTCACATGCTACTATGAATATATCTGTGTAGCAGCAAGGAAACATAAAAAATAAACTGATATTTTAAAATGCTAGAGCATCCTAACCTTATATCAAAAGAAGAATTGGTGTTAGCTGGAATTAAATGTCTTCTATAGCTTTTTTTCTTTTTCTTTGTATTATTCATCAGTTTTTAACCATTGATTTGGGGCCATATTTATCTCTACTACAATTTTTCACCCATTTCCTATACTCTTTGCTTCTCTTCAGACAAGAAAAAATAGGAGAAATGGTTAGATTTTTAATATTTTCAGGAATCAAAATAGATTTGCTTGCCAAAAGGTCCAAGATGGCAGATTAGGTAAATGCTATGCCTGCTGCCTCCCAGGATCACATCAAAATTACAACTAAATCATAGAACAATCAACCTCAAGAATCAGCTGAAGACTAGCTGAGCAGAACCCCTATAACTAAGGATATAAAGAAGAGGCCACATCGAGACTGAAAAGTTTTTTAAAAAAGAGTTAAAAAATTGTTTTGCTTACTGAACAAAATTACAGGAATTAGGTTAAGGAAGATGAAATAAGGTCTGGAAATTCTTACCAAGTAATTGAGGACTTTTTGTAGTTTTCTCAGGCTTGCATTACTTTTTCAAAGTGTATTTGATCTCAATTTAAGCCAATTTTAATTTGACTTTATTCCTAGTGGATCCAACAGTGTACATTTTTTTAAATCTTCTCATTCTCTTTTTAATAATGCTTGCTCCGTATTATAAAAGCTTCTATAATTCACAAAGCACACTACCATACTTGATTGCCTCTGGCCTTCACAACCACCCTTGGAGGAAGATAGAAAAGGAATTATTATCTTCATTTTGAAGTTGAAGTAGCTGAGACCCAGTAGAGGTTAAGTGGAATGCCCAGTGATACCCAGGAAGTAGCATGGTTGAGTTTTTCTCCCTCCCTCCCTCCCTCCCTCTCTCCCTCTCACCTCTGTCACTTGCTAGTTTTTACGTATGATTTTTTATTCATTCAATTAAATGCTATCTATTGTTCCAGCCATTGCTTATGTGCTTAAAAATGCACATAGCTGAACAAAACAGATAAGAGTTTTGCCCTCATGGATATTACAGAGGAGTTGGCAAGACAAACATTAAACCAGTTAAAAACAGCCAAATCAAGGTACAATGAAAAATTATGGTATGTGTTGTGAAGAAAAAGAACACATGAATGAGAATAAGAGGTGAATCTGCTATAGATTTGGTGGTCAGAGAAAGTCCCTCTGGGGGAGCAGAAATAAAGCTGGAGTAAAAAGGGTATGGAGGCGCCAGCCAGAGGAAGCACTAGACTGTATGTTTATCAGCCCGGATAGGTTAAGAGATGCTGCAGTAAGAGCCTCGAATTCTTAGTGGCTTAAAACAGTGAAGGTTTATTTATCTCTCATGCTGCGTATCCATAAGAGGGTGGCTGGAGACTGTACTTCATGGCATCCTCAGACCAGGACCCAGACTTACAGAGCAGACACTATTTGGGACATTGCCATTCTGTATCCAAAGAAGAGGGTATGTGGCAAAGCAAACACTCTTACAGCTTTTACCTGGCATTATATACCACATTTCCTGGACCAATGCCAGTCACATGACCACATCTAATGTCAAGAGGGCAGGGATGTGCAGTCCCAACTTGTTCCACTTTTCCAGCCTCCTTTGCAGCTAGCTGGTGGTGGTGATGTGACACTGTCTGGTCAAGGAAACCTAAGGAGAAGTCTGATGGGATGACTTCCAAGTCAATTTTTGCTTTTCTGTTAAGAAAAAGGTGCAACTGATACCTCTTCCCCCTACTTTCCCCCTTAAATGGGGGTGCTGTGCTCTAGCTGCCTGGCCATTTTGTATAAGCATGATAAGCCACACACCTTGAAGATAAGGGACCATCAGGATGAAAGGAATCCTTAATTATCTGATTTTGTAGCTGAACTAATGCAAGCAATTACCTCATTCTGGATTTCTTGTTATGTGGGGGGGAAATGAGATTAATATTTTAAGCCTGCTACTTTTAAACTGGAAGCATTTCTAGCTTATGTGGATGAGAGAAATGAACAGATCCTGTTCTTTTCAGCCCAGAAACTCACCTTCCTCAGGTAATGTCTGAGACTGGGCCACCCATGCAAGAACCAAAGGAGGTCCACACTGCTTTATAAGTGCTGGCGAGTTAAGTGGGGGGAAGAGACATCCCCCATCCTACTCCACTCTTCTAGCTCACTATACTTCCCTTTTTCCTTGGCACTTACTCTCCAATTGCACACTTTCTTTTCCTAGTTGCAATTACCCTCTTTTCTCCTCTTCTTGAGTGTCTGAAAAATGGCTGTGTCCACTTAATGTGAACTATCCTAGATATGATTGAATTAGGTCAGTTTTTTAAGAGGGATTTGAAAAACCAGTAAGCTGCTAGTAGTTTGTGCCAGCCTATGGAATTCTTCCCAGCTTATCCCATGTCTCAGATATAGCTTCCAGAATATGTGGGACAGTTAGCACCAATTGCCTTAGGAATTCCCCAACTAGTGTGTTTGCAACTTTAAATTCTTTTCTTAAGCATAATCGTTTTTTTTAAGGGAGGGCACAGCTCACAGTGGCCCATGGGGGGATCGAACTGGCAACCTTGGTGTTATCAGCACCATGCTGTAACCAACTGAGCTAACTGGCCACCCCCCGCCCCCACTGCCACTGGAACTTTAAATTCTTGCCTCCCAGTGGCCTGGTTTATACAGAACTCCAGTTCTTTTCAGACTCTAGATCTGTGAACTAGGTGAAACCTGGTTGCTAAATTAAGCCCTGTCAGTAGAGCACAAAGAAAGATCCAGTGGAAATGTTTGATTTTATGGCCATAATTTCTCCAAGTGTTCTCATGCACCCTAGTTTAAGTGGTTAAACTTCAGGCACCTAATCATAGAATTTTTTCCAGAAGAGAATTTGCCTCTGGAATATCCTGGAACACCTCATTTTCTCAGTTTATTATTCTTTGACCCCCCAACTTACTCCAATAGGACTGCGGTTTAGGATTGCTATCTTTGTTCTACTCATTTTGATCACTTTGTTTCTTTATCATTGTTGCATGAGTTGTTATAGATTTTGAATAGGCAGTGGTTTATTTTTCTTGTGCCCTGAGGTGTTCAAATATCTGTTGTGTTTCTCCAAATAATACAGTTGTGGTCTTCAAATAAGAACTTATCCTGTTATTTTAAAGCTTGTAGCTTTTACAAGTTTTCAAAAGTAAATCCTGTGGAGCTTTTCTTACACTCAATTTCATGAACCATTTATCATGGAAAAAAGGAACATGAGGGTACTTTGTAAGCTCTAAATCAGGGATTAGGAAAGCATTTGATGTGGGTTGCTGTCATTTGTTTTTAAATAAACAAGAGAGTAAGGACTTCAGGGTGCTCTGTATGGCTGCCTGTTGCAACACATGAATCATCTTGCATAATTCGTCCTCTTCTCAACTAAGATCAAGGATAATGGAAATCCTTAGTAGATGTCCTGTTTTGACTAATTTTTGTCTCTGAATATCAGAATGCCTAGCACACAGTAGGCACTCAGTAAATACTCATTGGATGAATGAATGAGACAATGAATTAAAGGTTTTGGAAATCTCATTTTTTAAAATTTCACATTTATGAACTGTCATTAAGCAAGGAATTAAAAGATCTGGTTTCTGCTTTTATCTATACTGTGTACTGTTTTTGACATGAGACACATAATAATACCTCACAAGTGAGTTTGAAGGCCCCAAAGAGATAATGAATAGTTTTAAACATTCAAATACTTTTTAACCTAGCACGAAATTGGGTCCTGAACAGTATATATAAGAAACTAAAGTTATTGTTACTACCTTTGGGGGGATGTTAGTCCAGTTGGGTATAACAAAGCACAGTACCACAAATGTAAAAGGAGATGGTATGAGATGCGTGGGATGATTCTGGGATGTTGTTTTTCTGTAACATAGAAATGTGTTGAAGAAGGGATTGGAGATAGATAGCATAAAGAAATGGCATGTCTGT
Organism: Hipposideros armiger; assembly: GCF_001890085.2. Taxonomy (NCBI): domain Eukaryota; kingdom Metazoa; phylum Chordata; class Mammalia; order Chiroptera; family Hipposideridae; genus Hipposideros; species Hipposideros armiger. The sequence continues at coordinate 8,612,848 of NW_017731357.1, read as the reverse complement.
GAAGCATTTAAGTGGGGAGGAGCCTAACTTCTAGAATAGTGTTTTCCAGATTTGGAAGTATATTAGAATAAATAGGGAAGCTTTTAAAAATGTCATTGTGTAGGCCACATCCCACAGCAATTACATCAGATTCTGTGGGGGTGAGACTCGGGAATCAGTGTTTTTAAAAATATTCCAGTGTATAGTCAAATTTGAAAACAAATATCCCAAAGCTGTGCTTCTCAAACTCCAATCACCTAGAGATTTTGTGAAAATCCAGAATCTGATCCAGTGGGTCTGAGGTGGAGCCTGAGTTTCTGTATTCCTAACAAGCTCCCAGATGATGGCGACGCTTCTAGAACAAGGACAACACTTTGAATAGCTATTTTCTAAAGTGTATATAAATGGATTACATGTCAGATAGTAAAAGAAGGGACATGAAAACAGCATTTATTTAGTGCCAGGAATCGTGTTGATAACTTTATATTATCTCATTGAATCTTAAAAACAGTCATGTAAGAATATTATTACCCCCATTTTAGAAATGAAGAGACTGAAGTTGAGTAGGTAAATCATTGCTTAAGGTTGTACTGCTAATTCATGATCGAACCTGGATTCAAAAACATAGGCATGTCTGACAACAAAGCCCGTAGGTCACTGGAAATTGTTGGAAACACTCAAAGGCTAAGCAAAAGTGTTTCGATCTGAAAAGGTGGGCAATGTTTTTGTAGCAGACTCTTCATTGGATGACTTAAGGCAGAGGTTGGCAAACTGTGGCTCACGAGCCACATGTGGCTCTTTGGGTACATTCTGTCTCAAAAGTTTGCTGACCCCTGGAAGAGCCAATCCTGTCCCTCACAGCAATTTAAAAATTATTTGAGAGCCATAAATATATTTTTACATAGTCACCATTATGTGAATAATATCCTTTAAAAATTTTATAAATGAAACTATGATAGTTTTATTTTCATTTTCAATTTTACTTCAGAGCCTGTGGCTCGTGAGCCGCGTTTTGCTGACCCCTGGTGGCTCTTCCGTCTCAAAAGTTTGCCGACCCCTGACTTGAGGGAATTACCCATATTGCCAACTTTGATTTCACACTCTTGACTCGTGTAGTGTATCCAGGCAAGTAAAGAACATGGCACTGTGTATGTCTCTAGATTGGGATTATGCTCCAATGTTTATAGTATCAAAGATATCCTGGAGAAGTAAGAGTATAATGTGAATAAATACTAATAGTAAAATAGCAGTGCTCCTGAAGGATGCCAGAATTGAAAAACAAAGCACAAACATGTTTTTTTAACTATCGATGTCAAAAGATTGTTTATTCTGTAGGGAGAAACTGTATTTTCTGAAAGTATTTGGCTCTGACTCCTTAATTATTTCAAATTGTGTTCCAAATGAAAACATCACTTAAATAAAGATAGCTCTGTTCCTCTGTTTTGTTTTGTTTTTGTTTTGTTTTTCTCCTTCCAGGAAGCTGAAGAATGATCTCTTAGAAGCAAAACGTAGAAGTGGGAAAACTCAACAAGACACCAGCAGAGTCTGTGTCCACTGTCAGAGAAACCTGGGCTTAATATTTGACCGGGGAGACCCATGCCAGGCCTGCTCTCTAAGAGTGTGCAGCGAGTGTCGGGTCTTGGGCCTTGATGGCAGCTGGAAGTGCACTGTCTGTGCTAAAGTCGCGTGAGTTTTTTGCCTTTGCTTGAAAAGCCAGATTTGATGGCTAGTGGGATTGGCATGGAGAAGGCAAGAAAGAAAGAGTATTTAAAACTTAGGGATAGAACGTGGAATTAAAAGTATAGCCCGATCATAGGCTCATCAATGCCTTGGCAGGGGTGTGTGTGTGTGTGTGTGTGTGAGAGAGAGAGATAACAGTATCTTTGCTTTCATAAACTCTAACATATAGTAATTAGAAACCTCACCGAGTGAGGTCTCTGTCTGCATCTGAAAACCACCCATGAGCTTTCTTCTCTTAGAGGCCCACTTGGGTTCACATTGCTTCTCAGAAGGTACAGACCATGCCCCTGAGACATTCTGAGACATTTGTGGTGACTTGCAAGATGAGTCTGAAATACCCAGCTTGTTCTCCAGATCAGCTGAGGGGCAAAGCTGGAGTAGTTCCTAAATTTCTTCTAAACCTAGATCTTGAGAAAGGATGAGGGTTGAGAACCTTCTCATTCACCTTTTTGTTTAGCCTGTGGGAATGCAGTAGCCATGGATTTCACTATGTCAACCTGGGTGCAAGTCAAGAATCATTGCTTTCTAAGTTCAGTTAAACTCGAGCCTATGCATGATGTGCTCTTGACTACTCCCAGGGCCTACCAAACTCCATCGTTTTGAGAAATCTCCCCCTGCATCAATTGGTATGTTTTCTCCCTCCCAAGGTCCCTTCATCTCCCTCTACTCTGGGAGGTGCCTAATAATCTCATCTCAAGGCAACTAACTCCCTGTTGGTCTCTTTTTCTGTGGTTGAGGTGGGGGATGCTGGCATCAGTTTAGGTTGGGTGGGTTGGTTGGTTTGGTTTAGTTTGGTTTAGTTTAGTTTATCTTTTCCAGTCACTAACTCATCCTCTTCTAGGAGTTAAGAGGTTATGTTAGGAGGAAAGTAAATACTTTAGTAGTAAGAGTGAGAGACCTTCAATTTCCAACATCTCTGAATAAGGACTACTGTGTTCTATTGAGGAGTCTTTAATTCAGTGATTGCATTATTTTTCATAAAAGTGATCCTGAATTGAGCAATTCATACTATGTTTCAAATCCGAATTGATATAAGCAGTTATAAAACAAATGAACCAGGGCCGGCCGAGTGGCGCGATGGTTAAAAACTGGCTTGGGACGCCAGAGGTCCCTGGTTCGGATCCCACATATGAGGGCTAGTGACACTGCCCTCCACAGCTAAGATGCTGAACAACAGCTCAACCTAGAGCTGGGCTGCTGTGAGTCGCCGGCGACAGCGTAGTCTGCAGTCCCTGTGGCAGTGGGTTGTCATGTGCTACCGTGTGTAGCCAGTAGCCAGCGAGGGCAGCCGGCAGCTGCAGCGAGTGGCCATCCAGAAGCCGGCGACTGATCTGCCTCGCCCGGGAAGAGCGCAATGATGGTGCCAACTTGGGCCAGTGAAGCAATGTCCTCCACAACTAGACTGAAGAACAAAACAACAGCAATTTGTCTGTTCCCCTTCCCCCAATTCCCCAGCACTGTTCCCATGCCCCCAATTCCCCAATAAAAATCTTTATAAAAAAACAAATGAACCATTTAAGTTAGTTTGTTATTTTCTTTGGATACATTAATTTGCTTAAGCAACCATCTTCAGTCCTTTGTACCATGTAAGTAAATTCCTTTTAGTACTTCTTGCAATTAGCAAACGTCCTTTAACAGATCTGGGGGAGTGAACACTGATGGAATCATTGACATATGGGTTGCAACCTAGCCTTTGTCGAAATTTGTATTCATTTTCTTTTTTTCTTTTTAAGATTTTATTTGGGAATTGGGGGAAGGGAACAGCTTTGGGGAATCGGGGAAGGGGAACAGACAAGTTGCTGTTGTTTTTGTTCTTCAGTCTAGTTGTGGAGGACGTCACTTCACTGGCCCATGTTGGTATTGTGATCATTGCGCTCTTCCCAGCTGAGGGAGATCGGTCGCTGGCCACTGGACAGCCGCTCACAGTGGCTCATGGCAACTCATGCCAGCTGCCGGCTGCTCCCGCTGGCTGTCAGCCACTCACAGTAGCTCATGGCAGCCTGCTGCAGCCCCTCTGCAGCCTACACCGTTGCCAGCGACTCATGGCAGCCCAGCTCCAGGTCGAGCTGTTGTTCACCATCTTAGCTGTGGAGGGCAGTGTCACTGGCCCTCATGTGGGGTCTGAACCTCAGCCCTGCTGCTCAGAGCTGGTGTCCCAAGCCAACTCTTACCCAACGTGCCACACGGCTGGCCCTGTATTCATTTTCTGAACTGTATTTAGTCATCTGCAAAATTAGGATGCAAAAATAATGCTGGATATTTTCCTATGAAATCAAATTATTTATTTTGGATATTTCTCCATATACCTATACAGAAAAGTATCAATAATGCACTTTGCTTTCTACTTACAACAAACATAATACATCTGTGACTGAAGTATGGCATGCAAAAGTCGCTGTTTTAGACCCTGTACACTACTTCTTTTTTTTTCTTCAGCTAAGACAGCAGATGATTTATTGTACACATTACATTCAGCCACAACTGAGAGCACAACTTGTCCAGAATGTCACAGGTTCAGAGCAAAGGATTGTTTTTGTACAAGCAAAGTGGGTCTCTCAAAAGGTGGTCGCGGGGAACAGATGGCGATGGATATTCTAGATCCACTGAGAAATTCTAGACAGCAGGCATGCAGTCCAACAATTTGTTCCAGTGTCCCTGACCTCTGGCCTTCCTCATTTCTGCTCCTGTGGCTTCCACAGGTGCACAAGCAACGGTTTACTTGGACCTCTGTCTCATCTTTCTTCTTTTGCGCTTCAGCCTGGCATTCGCTTCTCCTCCGCTTGGCTCTCATGGCGCGGAGGTATCTAAACAGATGATGTTAAGGCCGAGAGAGTCCTGGACACTTCTTAGAAAGCTTGTTTCAGTGTGGAGTAATGGATTTCTCCAATTATTCTCCCCTTAATTTAGCATTTCAGAGTTGGATATAAAGGCCCTTCCAATATAGTGAAATAATGAGTCGCACAGGAAATGGTAAATAAATAGGCAGAATTTCCTCAATTTCAGCTTTGCTTCCACACAATTTCCCAAGAGCATTTGCCCCTTTCAGCTCTTAGTGACCACTGGAAGACAACAAATCAAATTAACAAGAAGCAAAGAAACAGAAATAGGAAAACTTGGAAAGAGAGTAGTATTCTTGTTTTTGTATGGATACATATACACGTGCCGCTCCCCCCGCCTTTTTAACTAGAATTAACTTACACAAAAGGACACAAGTAACAAGTGTACAACAGGGTTTCTCAATTTCAACATTACTGATATTTTAGGTGATAGGATTCTCTGTTGGGCTGAGAGAACTCTTCTGTGCAGTGTAAAGTATTTAGCAGCATCCTGGGTCTACCCACTAGATGCCAGTAGCAGCCATCTTCCTTTCCAGTTGTTAAATTCCTCCAGACATTGCTAAATGTCCCCTGAAGAGCCAAATTAGCCCCTGGATGAGAAGCAGTGGTGTACAGCTTGGCGAATTATCATAATTTTTGTGTAACTATGACTCAGGTGAAGAAATAAAACATTACTAACATCCCAGAAGCCTTTCCCATTCCTCATCCCAATCACTTCTCCCTTTTTATTCCCCAGCTATAAGCACTGTCCTGCTAACACCATAGATTAGCTTTGGATTTTTTATACAGCTGATCCTCAATTTATGATGGAATTGTGTCTGGATAAACCCATCGTAGGTTGAAAATATTGTAAGCCGAAAATGCATTTAATGCACATAACCTACCAAACATCATAGCTTAGCCTAGCCTACCTTAAACAAGCTCAGAACACTTACATTAGCATATAGCTGGACAAAATAATCTAACACAAAGCTTATTTTATAATAAAGCATTGAATATCTCATGCAGTTTATTATGTGTATTGCTTTTGTGCCATTGTAAAGTTGAAACATTGTAAGTGGAAATGTAAGTCGGGGCCGTCTGTACTTTATATAAATTGAATTATACAGTGTGTATTTGTTTATAAATTATTTTGGTTAGCATTATATTGGTGAGACTAATCCGTTTTTGTTGCATACAGTGGTCATCTATTAATTTTCAGTGTTTTGTGATATTATATTTTATAAATACACACGGATTTATATACCATTGTATAAGTGATGGATATTTGGGATGTTTTCAGCTCTTACAAATAATGTTATTATAAATATTCTTGTGCATGTCTCTTGGTACATACATATGTATTTCTAATGGCTATATACATGGGAGTAAAATTCCTGGGTCATAGAATATGCATATGTTCAATTTCAATAGATGATGCCAAATAGTTTTCCAAAGTGGTTGTGCCAAGTTACCCTCTCACTAGCAATACGTTTTTTTTACCAACACTGGTTTTTTTCTGTTTCTTTTTTTTTCATTTTTGTTATTTTGCTAGGTGTGAGTGAGTTTAATTTACATTTTCTTTGTTACAAATGAAAATCAGAATATTTTCAGTTTATTGAACATCCTTTTTTGTGAAGTGCTAAGTTCAAGTCTCTTGCCTATTGTTTCTATTGGATTGTCTGTCTTTTACTAATTGGAAGGAGTTCTTTGTATATTCTGCATACAAGCCGCTGCTTGTGTTAGAGGTAGCTTCTCCCACCTGTTGACTTGCCTTTTCATTTGCTTAATGGTGCCATTTGATGAGCAGAAATCTCTGATTTTTAGTAACTCAATTTGTTCATCTTTTCTTGTATGATTAGTGGGATTTTTTTCTGTATCCTGATAAAGAAAACTTTCCCTAACTCCCAAATCATGAAAATATTCACCTTTGTGATCGTCTTTCTATAAATGTTATTGTTTTAGCTTTTGCCTTTAGACTCACAATATACTTGGAACTGATTTTCATGTAAATTATGAGTTAAGGATTATTATATTTTAATATGGGTACTCACTTGATGTGGCAATATTCATGGAAAAGCCCATCATTTTTGTCAGTGTTCTATGGTGTCACCTTCACAAATCAAGTATCATTTCTGACCACTCTATTATGTATCTAACATGCCAATGTCACATTGTTTTAATTACTGTAGCTTTATAGTAAAATTTTATATTCAGTAGACTTGCTTCTTTGTTCTTGTCCAAAATGAGCTGACTATTCTTGACCTTTGGTATTTTCATATAAATTTTAGAATCAGCTTAACAATTTCCCAAAACAAACCTTACTGGCATTTTTATTGGGATTATATTAAATCAGTAGATAGTTTTGTGGGAGAATTGACATCTTTCAATATTTGGTCTCAATCCACAAACACTATGTATCCCTCCATCTATTTAAGTCTTCTTTAATTCTTGTCAAAAATATTTTATAGTTTCCTGGTACAAGTCTTATTATTATTACATTTATTTTTAAGTATTTGATTTTTGTTATTATAAATAGTGTCCTTTAAAATTTTTTACTAATTGTTTTGATATGCAATTGGAAAATTCTAATTGACTTGGTTCGCCTGACCTTGTATTTAGCAGTCTTATAAAATTCACTTTTTAATTAAAACAGTTTCTGTGAAGCTTTTTAGATTTTTATTATACACAATCACCTTCTCTGTGAAAAATGTTTTATTTCTTTTTTTGTAACACATCTTTTTATTTTTTTTCTTGCCACATTGCATATTTGTGTTCAATTTTATTGAATTCGGCCTTGTTCCTCATTTGTTTCTTTCCTTTTCCCTTGTTTGGATTTAAATTATTTTTCATTAACAGTTTTTTTATACAGATGCTTAGATACTTATTTTTTTTGCCTTTCTTCTTTTCTAGCATATGCATTTAAGGATTGACTTTTCCTGTTTTCACTACTTTAGCTACATCCCACACATTTTTATATCAATTATGTTTATGGTACACATTTCATTCTATATTCTAATTTCCACTGTGATCCTTTTCTTTAACCATGAATTATTTATAATTGTCTTTCTACATTTTTAATTTTGTGGGGATTTTTTTGTATCTCTTTTTGGTGTTGAATTCTAGCTTAATTCTACTGAAGCCAGAGAACATACTCTGTATGATTTCAATATTTGAAATTCAAGCCAGCAAATGGTCAGTTGTATTAAATGTTTCCTATGTCCTTGGGAAAAAATGAATTCTGCAGTTGTTGATTTGAATATTTTAGATATGTGTCTTAAGTGATATCTGTTAATCATGTTGTCCAAATCTTCAATACCCTTACTGTTATTTTATCTACATATTATATCTGATACTAAGAGAGATATATACTAACCTCTTTCAATAATTGTTACGGATTTTCTATTTTTCCTTTTAGTTCTGATAATATTTGCTTTATATATGTTGAAGTTATAGTCTTGAGTGCTTAAATATTTAAGATTGTGAGATTTTATGGCTGTACAGAAACATTTATAATTATGAAAAGTCCTTCCTTATTTCTAAGTTATTATTTTTTCCTTGAAGTTTACCTTGTTTGTAATTAATATGTCTACAACAGCTTCCTTTGGGTTAGTGTATGCTTGGTAAATTCTTTTTTACCCTTTTACTTTCAACTCCTGTTTCCTTATATTTAAGGTGTGGCTTTTGTCAGTAACATGTAATTTTGTGTGTGTGCGATATAAATCCTGTCCAACAATTATTGTCATTTAATTAGGATATTTGTAGTAATGAAATTACTCATACATTTTACTTAAAATCTGTCACCTATTTATGTGCTCTCTTCATCCCATCTGTCCTATTCTTTTTTTCTCTTAATTTGCCTTCCTTTAGGTTGTGTAATTATTTTTCTCCTCTATTATTTTTACATTTTTATAACTCAGCTAATGATTATGCTAGAGTTTACAACACATATTCTTGATTTATTAAACTCTAATATAAATCAGTACTTTTTGCACATCTAAGACATACCAGAAACTTAAAATCTTTTAACTCCTTTTACTCCCCTCCTAGTGCTATTGTTGTATATTTTAAATATCCATATATTTGGGACAGCCAAGTGGCTCAGTTGGTTAAGAGCTCACTCAAGAGTGAAAGCTCTGAGCAACAGCAGTTCGAGTCCTGGCCCGAGCTGAGCTGCCGCAGAGCTGCCAACAGATGGCAGGATGGCTCAGCTAAAAAAAAATAAATAATAAAAAAAAGAGTAGGTAAATATCCATATATTTATCAATACCTATATACAATTACACAAACACATCTATGTTTGAATTTATTTATACACACACACTTTATCTTAATTTATTCAGGCAGCTATAGCAGCACACCATAGACTGGGTGGCTAGTAAACAACAGCAATTTATTTCTCACAGCTCTGGAGACTGGGAAATCCAAGATCAAGTTTTTGACAGAATTGTTGTCTGGTGAGGGCCTGCATCCTGGATCATAGTCAGTAATCTTCTCACTGTGTCCTCACATATCAAAAGGTTCAAGGAAGCTCTCTGGGGTCTCGTTTATAAGGGCAGCGGTCACCTCCTAAATGCTCCATCTCCAAATACTGTTAAATTGGGGATTATGTTTCAACATATGAATTATGTAGGGGTCAAAACATTCATTCTATAGCATAGTTAATCCCACAACATATTATTATTGTTATTTTATAGTCATTGTTCACTTGGATTTACAACATAGTTACCATTTTCATTGCTCTATATTTTTTGTTACTATATCTCTATGTTTCTATCTGGGATAATTTTCCTTCTGCCTAAAGGGTACCGTTTAGTATTTCCTTCAGTTTAGTGCTGCTAGTGATGAATACTCTCAATTTTTGTTTTTATTAGCATGGCTTTATTTCACTCTTAATTTTCAAACATGTTTTTGCTGGTCATTGAATTCTAGGTTAGAAATTATTAACTTTCAGTAATTTGAAGATATCATTCATTCCATTTGATTCTAGTGTCCAATGTTTCTGTTAAGAAATCAGATGTCAATATATTATTGCTCCTTTGAAGGTAATATTTTTTCTTTGACTGCTTTTAATATTTTTCCCTTTCCTGTTGGATTTTCAACAGTTACTATACCATACCTAGGTCTCACTGTCATTGTATTTATCCAGCTTGGATTTCTATAGTGTCTTAAAAATCTGCACTATTAATGTCTTTTGTTGTATTTGAAAACTTCTCAGATAATATCTCTTCACATATTGTTTTTCCCCCAACTTCTCTCTCCTCTACTCCAGGTACTCCAAATACATATCTTAGTTCTATTCAGCATCTTTCCTATATCTCTTAAACTCCTTTCCATATTTTCTATCTTTTGAATCTCTGAATTCATTTTATTTTTTATTTTTTTATTTTTTTTTATTTTTTTTTATTGTTAGTTTCAGGTGTACAGAACAATGCAATAGTTACCCTTTTCACCCTCACAAAGTAACAACCCCCCTCCCCCCATCCACTGCCCTCCCACCCCCGATATCATGCTTATCTATTACAATTCCATTGAATCCGTTCCCGCACTCTACTCCGTGTCCCGAGGTTATATGTATATATAATTATAGTTGACATACAGTATTATTCAACATCAGTTTCAGAAATACAATGCGGTGGTCAGGCCTCTACATTTTATATATTTTTGTCTTTCAATTATCTTGTCTTTGGCCATGTCTAATTTGCTATTAAATCCATCTTTTTAATTCATAAATTCAATGGTGTTTTTCAATTTTAGAATTTTCATTTGCTTTTGTTATGTTTTCTAACTCTCTGCTGATTTTGTCACTCTTTTCTTGTAATTTCTTGAATAAATTATTTGTATTTTAAAGTCTATGAATTAAAGCTCTATTATTATCTGAGTCCCCTAGGAGACTGATTCTGTTGTTTATTGTTTCTCTTGGTTTTGGTTATATCTTATTTTCTCATGAACAGAATTTTTGATTGATAGACAAATTGAAAAATTGTACAATTGAAAAATTGTAAAGCTTAGTGAGATGCTGTATAATAATATGTATCTATTGAGACTATACATTTTTCTTGTAGTGGGGAAGTAGGATGGGGCCACTAGATAGTCAGTATTAACTTGATCAAATCAAGGATTTAGCTCATTTCAAAACTGGAGCCTCAGACCCTGTGAGAGCTGATCTGTTTTTGGATAACAGTTACTCCTTGTCCTCCAAGGTCTCAAAATACACCTACTAGGTAAGAGAGCCAATTGATTTTATATTTTATAGATAGTGGAAATAAGAGCACTAAGAGGTTAGAAAGTGTGTTAGTAGAATTGGGATAAATAAGTTTGTTTGTTTCTCCACCCAGCTCTTTTCCTTCCAGAACTGCCAAGAAGAAGTTTGCCATTTTAAGGTAATTAAGAAATTGGAACTTTAACAAATGGCTGGCCTTCCAGTTGCAGAGTCTGAAGACTTATAAGGAATTTCTCAAAATATTTTTCCAATTCTTATACATTTTTATTGTATTTGATGCCTAGTATTTAATCATTTCCATTTTTATTCCATCACTGTTGACCCTCTTCTCTACACCCTGGATTCTCCGTTTGCTCAGACATCGGTAACTAGGGACTGTGACTCATGAGCCCTTCAGTCAATCAGGAGTTGCCTCAAGCTTCTGTATGGGGAGAGGAATTTTGCTTTAACTTCTAAATGCCACTTATAATAACTGAAGCATACTTTTCAATACAAGACCCAAGGAGCTAATGTATTCACACATTGTCAATTGAAAGTTTTTCTCATCAACTCGACTGCTAGTCAATAAGGATGGTAACTGCAGTTCTAATTCACACAAAATTTTCTCTAAATCTTATCAACTCAACATTAGTTTATACTGAGAGAGAAACTTTTAATGTGTTAAGTCAATGGAATTTGTAGGTTGGTTGTTATAGAAGCAGCATACCCAAACTAGTACAACCACTTCCTGTGTTTTTTCCCTTAATACTAATATACTATATATTGTACTTACCTATCTTGTTTATTATTCTTTCTCCACTAGCATATAAGCTTTATAACCACGAGTGCAGGGGGTTTTATCTATGATGTTCACTGATGTAGTTCTAGTGCATAAAAGAATATCTATAGTAATTATTCAATGAATATGTGTTAAATGAATAGGTAGATGGATGAATAAGTGAATGAATGAAAGAATGAATGAATGAATAGATGGCAGGATTTCACTTAAAGCATTTCAGGCTTAAGCAAGTTATGGAAAAAAATGTGGTTTCCTTCTGTTAGAAGCATAGGGATACACACACACACACACACACACACAAAACAAAACAAAAAAACATGAGCCATGCTAAATATATTTGCCCTCTGATCAGAGCAAATTTCCAGTTGTTACAGAAAAATATAAAACAAGTTGTTGTCAGAAAGGGGTAAGAATAAATAATAACAAATTGAAGTTCTGTGCCTTCCCTAGAAGATGTGAATACATCAATATGGACCATCTGAATCATGTGTACTTCTTTTATTGGTGAAACAATAACTTAAAAACCCAACCAGAGGACCAGCCGAGTGGCTCAGTTGGTTAAGAGCTCGCTCAAGGGTGCGAGCACTGAGCAACTAGTGGTTCGATTCCCGGCCGGAGCTGAGCTACCACTGAGCTGCCAACAGGTGGCAGGATGGCTCAGCTAAAAAAAAAAAAGCAACCATCCACTTATCCCATTATTATGTCCATTGATCCATCCATCCCTCTTACAACATTTATTGATAACCTGTTTGTGTATTAGGGAATAAGGATACAAAGATGAATAAAACATCGACTACCCTCAGTGGTTTCACAGTCTAAGGAGGAAGGTGAGTTTATTACATTATTATCTCAACAAGAGTAAATTCTGTCTTCATGCATTAAAATGTCCTAAGAAAGAAACAGAGCTTCCAATGTGTGATTCTTATACCTCTGTGACAACAACTTATATCTTTCTGTGATAGCTGGTATTTACATGATGAGTGTTTAATTTGACATATTAAACTTTCTCCTCATTTTTAAACCTGAAAACAGAGGCTATTACTTCGCCAATATTCCAGCTACTAGTCTGTGTGATCTCAGAGACTTAATCTGTCAGTATTGGAAGTATCTTGTTTGCTATTCATGAAATGTTTTTTGAAAAGGAAATGAGAATGATATTTTATTGGCAATGAACGCCCTTTGCTGTGAGAAAATGCTGCAGCGACACTGGGCTGTCTCCATGTTTAATAGACCATAAAATTGAAATTTCCACCCTGACCTCTAAGAGATGAGATGAGTCAGAAAGTGACTCATTCTCTAATCAGTTGGAAGCACAGCCTTTATTGTCATTTACCTTGGATTGGGTAAAAGTAAAGAGATTTTATTGCTGTAGCACTGAACCAATTACAGCAAGGAGTGACGGAGGGAGGCTAGCTGTTACAATGGGCTGAGCAGCCTTTGACATTTTCTCCAACCCCTTCTGATTTGAACAACTTGCTTGCTGTAGATCCAGTTTTACAAATAAGTCTACAGAAACAGAATGAAAGGGACCCTGACACAGCCAATTAGTTCATTGTACTGTCTTAATGAGATATAGAAAATTCCACAATTATGTTAGCTGAGGTAGTGGCCATTCAACACCACGACAGTCATACTGATCATTTTTCCTAATTAGCACCCCATTTGAACTCAGAAAGACCCCGAAGATAAAAGCTACGTGACAGGGAACTAAAAAATGAAATACTTCTAATACGGTATTTATGAGCTGATCTTATATTCATGTCATGTTGTAGCATTTCCTGCTGCTTTGTGTCCTTGTGAGAGTCTGCCTTTTTAAAGAAGAGGAACCTGATGTTTTGTTTGTGATGAATTGGTAATGATTGCTGAAATAGATGAAATGTAACTGAAATAGATGAACTGAGTCTCTGTCAGTAAACGTGAAAGACGACAGCACCGATGGTTGGAACACAGAGAGAGTGCAGGTGGGAATTTATAGTCCTTCGTTATGAAAAAGAGAAATAGAGCCCCTGACATCTGGAAAGTGGTCTGACACTTACATGTAGGCCTTGATGTTGTTAGGAGCTGACCTGGCACTCACAAGTAGGCCATGGTATTCTCCTGTTGGACATAAACAATCTCAGAACGCCAGCATCTCACAAGATCACTCTGCACCCATGATGAAGTGAGACAAAATAACACTTCATAGTCTTGTGTGAGCATAGACAAAAGCGAGGTGTCTGTTCAGTCCACAAACTACAAAACATCCCTCTGTCTTGGCTAATGTGAATGACCTGCTGCTTCCTTACCAATTACAGCTTTGCTAGTCTGCCCTCCTTCTGAATAAAACATATTAAGAAACTACTCATAACATTGCCCTTGCTTCTTGGCATCACCTAATCCACAGCAGATCTCTGCTCCCTTGAACTTTCCACTAAATTACCTGACATAAACCCAAATCCTATATTAAATTCTTTCAAATACCCTTTTATGGAGACACCGGTAGCTCTTCATGGCATGTGGTTTCTTTCCTGTCACTGCAATGAACAAAAATCTCAACTTGTTCAGCCATAGGTGGGTGCCTGGTGATCTTTGATCTGATGGGTATTGACAGTTCCCACATAGTCATTTCAGAATCACCGCTAGTTTAGCAAAATTTCATAATCTAGCTACAAGAGAGAGATTCACATCAGAGTAACCCCATATTGATCCAGAGGCTTTGGGAGTGGTAAGAAGCTGTTTTGACTGCCTTGACATATTTTCAAAAACTTATGAATTACATACAAGAGCCCTCCCCCTCTTTCAGAATGCTTTGTTCACTGTGGTATGGTATTTTAATACCTACATAGACTAGAGGGATTTTTTTAATGTGTAAATGTTATACATATCAAGACACTCTATAAAATATATGGACAGTTTAAACAATAATAAAAAAGAGTACCTGTATAGTTGTCACCCAGTTGAAGAGCGAGAACATTTTGTTTTGCATTATTTATTTCTCTTGCTTTACTTGATGGTTTTACTGTTCTTGCATGTACTCTTAAGTACTAAATTTTCATTTTTGAGTGCTATAGAAATAGAAATCATTATATATATATTCTTTGTGATTTTTTAGCCCAACATTTTTTTGTGACATCTATCCATTTTTTTTCTTTTTTATTATTTTTTTCATTTTGTTGACATCTATCCATTTTTATATTACCGCCACTACATTCATCTTCACTATGCTATCATCCTGTAATATCTATAAGTATCTTTTCATGTTGATGGACCCTTATATCGTTTCAGTTTATAATGTTACAAAAAATGCTACCATGACATTCTTGTACATATGGCCTGACAAACATGCACAAGAGTTCCTCTAGAATGGGGTTTTTAACACTGTGGGTCATGCTGTATTGGTGGGTTTTTCATTAAAATAAAATAGAATAAAAAATGTCAGTATATATATACTTATGTGTATGTGTGTATATATTAATAAATGAGTATACACATATATGTAAATGTGTAATACTGTAAATATATACAAATATGTAAGTGTGTGTGTGTGTGTGTGTGTGTTTATGTTTATGTTTTCTGGATTGTGATATAAAGTGTATTTCTTACTTTGACCTTTGCCAAAAATGTTTGAGAAGACTCCTGTGGGGAGCGTACCTAGGAATGAAATTGCAAGGCAAATACTATGAGCATTTTCAGCTTTACAAGATAATGTGAAATTGTTTTTCATTGTGGTTGTACCAATATAAACTCCACAAGCATTGTATGAAAGTTTTCTTCACAATTATATCAACACTTAGTATTATGAAAATTTTTTAAGTTTTGCCAAACTGGTAGGTATAAATGGATATATTACCATGATTTTAATTTGAATTTTTCTGATTACTAATGAGGTTGAGCATCCTCTCATAGGTTCGTTGGCCTTTTTCTGGTTCCTTTTCTGTGATATGACTATTTGTGTATATTGCCCAATTTTCTATTAGGCTGCTAGTCTTTTCCTTACTGATTTGAAGGTGTTTTTTTGTGATCCCCTTCATCTATTGAAATGCTTTTGTCTTAAAGTCTATTTTGTCTGTTATTCATAAAACCATATCGATTTTCTTTTGGTTAATATTTACATAGTACATATTTTTCTACTATTCGACTTTCAATCTTTCTCTGTCTATATGCTTAAGGTGAGGCTCTTCTACATAGCATATATGCTATTTTAAATTATATATGTATTTAAATATTTGCTATATATATATGCTATGTGCTATATACATAATATATGTGTTATATATACATATACATGCAATGAATATATGCTATATATAATTTTAGAAGTTTAAGCTGACAACATTTTTTCTTAAACTGTAGAGTTTTGTCTACTGGCCTTCATTGTAATTACCGCAATATTTACAGTTTCTATTATTGTGATTACTGTAATATTTGCTTTTATTTATATTATCTATAGACTGGTGTATATTTCTCTCATTCCATTTTATCCTTTCTACTACTGTACATATTATATATGAGTTTTTGTTTTTAGTGGTTACCTTAGAAATCACAGCATTCATATTTAATTTTACAAACCAAGAGTTTTACCCTTCTTCTAGTCAATAAAAGGAACTGGATGTTCTTAAACTCCAAATATCTTTTCCTGGCTTGTATATACATTTTGTCTTATATTTTAGACATATCTTATTTTTTAATTCAATAATTTTGATATTATAATTTTGTTTATATGTCTGTATTTGTTTAGATTTATCCATGTTTTACCAATTCCATTTTTTATCATTCCTTTTTATATTTCAGCTCTATATACCTCCTCTTGAAATACAGTCTTTAGAAGTTCCTTTAGTGAAACTATTGATAATAAATTATCTGTTTCTATTTTGCTGAAAATTTCTTTATTTCACCCTCATTCCTGAACAGTGATTTCTCTGGATATACAATTCTAGGTTGATAGTTATTTTCTCTCAGAACTTTGAAGATATCATTTCACTGGTTTCTGGATTTCGTTATTACTATTGGAAGTCAACTGTCATTCTAATTGTCATTTTTTGTATGTAATCTGGATGTTTTTTTCCTCCATAGGTACAGAGATGTTCTCTTTGTCTATAGTGTTTTGCAGTTTCACTATAACGAGTCTAGTGATTTCTTTTTACTTTTCCTGTTTGGAAAGAGAGAAAGGAATAAATATAGACCATCATCTCCATAAGGCCAGGGTCCTTGTTTGTCTTACTCATGTCTGTACTCTTAGCCCTAGCAAAGGGCCTAACATATAGTAGGGATGCAATAAATAGTTGATGTGTAATGAATACATTTGCAAATAATTCTAACTATTAAATAGTTTCCTTATGAATAAGAAGGAAACTCATATCTATGTCAGCATCTCTAATAATCATGTCTTATCTCAGAGGTCTCTAGTAGTTAATAGAAGAAAAGGAGAAAGATGAATCTTTTGGTTAATTTTTTTTAGAGTAAGATTACCTATTTTTCCCTATAAATCTTAACTCCTTAGATTTAACTTGACTTTTTGTTTAAATAAGCTTCCAAGTGAAAGTTTGAAGTTCCAGAATTTTAATGTTAAAATTAGGGCCTAGAAAATTCTGAATACTCAGTAATCATGAATCACAAATAATGAGTGTAAGTCACTTAATTTCAGTCAAACTCATTATTCAGAGTATGACCTAGAGGAAACACAAAATCTATTTCAAGCCTTGTATTTTTCAAGTATTAGATTGATGTGGCAGAGAACAATATAAATTTTATATTGGGTGCCATGTTTGTTTATTTTCTTTTCATCCCTCCTTTATTCCTATTAAACTACCCCCAACATTCACACAAACACAAACAATCACAGTCCATCATATGAAATGCTACACTTTATTCCTTGGCTTCTATAGCTTTTCTCCCTTACTCAAAACCTTGTTATAGCTGACAAGTATGAGTTCTCATCTGAAAATCTGGTCAAATGTAAAGAGTGTGGACTTTCAGTAGAAGTCCTATTTCTGCCATAATGCCTTTATAACTTTGGGCAAGTTATTTAACTCATGTGAACTTTGGTTTCCTCATCTGTAAATTCGGAATAATAATAGCTACTTCATGGCTTATAGTGAGGAATAGATGGATATATAAATCACCTAGCACCTTACTTCGTGCACGGTATACACTCAATAGGTATTAGTTTCTCATTCTTCTACTAAGCTTTTCATCTACCTCCAGGACCTGATAAGATGGCAAAAGCATAATCCCAAGAGATAGTTCTGATGTCACAGAGCTCAGAAATGACAAATGACTCAAGTGCAACCTGACTCAACTCAGGTTGAGCAAATAAAAGGATCATAGTTAGCGTTCTTACAAGGATAGCAAAGGTAATGACTAAGAATTCTGGGAAGAACTTATTTGTGTTAGGTGTTGGCAGCTCTAGGCATATATGGTAAAGGTGATATGCATACCCATTTCCTGGGGCATGCAGACTGGATGTGTCCCACTTTTCTCGTGTCACATGTGAAATTGCTCTCGGTGTGCTATCCACCTCTCCCTACATCCCAAGAACATATCAAAAACAAAAACAAAAAAATGAGATTTTGACATGCCACTGTTGGGTGGTTTCCAACAACTGATTGATATTATTCTTCTTGTTCTAATTTATTTTTGTGTAAGGTCTTTGTGCTAGTGCAAAGGTTGGCAAATTTTTTAAAATTAAAGTTTATTGGGGTGACAATGGTTAGTAAAGTTACATGGGGGTTTCAGCTGTACAATTCTGTAATATATCATCTATATATCACATTGTGTGTTCACCACCCAGAATCAGTTCTCCTTCCATCACTATATATTTGATCCTGTTTACCCTCATCTACCACCCCCCCCCACCACCTCACCAATTTTTTTAAATGTTTACTTTTATTTTTATTTATTTTTTTAAAGATTTTTATTGGGGAATTGGGGGAGGGGAACAGTGCTGAGGAATTGGGGGAAGGGGAACAGAGAAGTTGCTGTCGTTTTGTTCTTCAGTCTAGTTGTGGAGGACGTTGCTTCACTGGCCTAAGTTGGCACCATCATTGCGCTCTTCCCGGGTGAGGCAGATCAGTCGCCGGCTTCTGGACTGCCACTCACTGCGGCTGCTGGCCGCTCAC
>NW_017731357.1:8561635-8594185 GCF_001890085.2 Hipposideros armiger | reverse complement strand
AGGTTGAGCTGTTGTTCAGCATCTTAGCTGTGGAGGGCAGTGTCACTGGCCCTCATATGTGGGATCCGAACCGGGGCCCTCTGGTGTCCCAAGACAGTTCTTAACCATTGCGGCATTCGGCCAGCCCTCCCCAAATTTTTTAATAAAATAAAATGCTAGAGAGTAAATATTTTAAACTTCGTGTCCATGTGGTCTCTGCTACTACTCAGCTTTGCAGTTGTAGCAGAAAAGCAGCCAGAGACGATGCATAAACAAATGAGCATGAATATGTTCAAATGAAACTAATTCATGTAATTTCCACGTGTCATGAAACATTCTTCCTTTGATTTTTCCCAACCGTTTAAAAATTTGAAAAACATCCCTAGCTTGTAGGCCATACAAAACAGGTGGTTGGACGAACTTGACCCACAAGCCACAGTTTGCATGCATCTACCCTGTTGCTCTCCTGAATTTTCCATGTTTATCTTCTCACAATCTGTGCAAGCCATTTCCTGAGCTGAAAATTAAAATATATATATATATTTCTATGTTTTATTATTGTGTTAGTTTTCTACTACCACCATAACAAATGGCCAGTTTATCAGCTTAAAAGAACACAACTGTATTTTCTCACAGTTCTGTAGCTCAGAAGCCTGGATTGGCTTGGTTTGATTCTCTATTCAAGGTTCACAAAGCTGAAGTAAAGTTCAGGGCTGGCTGAGCGTCTATCAGGAGGCTCTGGGAAAAAATCCCCTTGCAAGCTCATTTTGGCAGGCAGAATCTCATTGCTTATGGCTGTAGGAATGAGGCTCCCATTCCCTTGTTGGCTGTTAGCTAAGAGCCGGCCTTAGTTCCCAGAGGCCTCTCGGGTCCTTGCGTGTGGACCTCTACATTAGTCTTAGCACGCCAAATCTTTCTCTCATTTGGAATCTCTCTGGCTTCTCATTCTGCAGCATCATAGCATCTGATTTCCATTTCTTCCTCTGTGTTTATGGGCTCAGTGATTACTTTTGGCTCACCCAGATAATCTGGGACAGTCTCCCTATTTTAAGGTCAGTTGATTAGTAACTTTAATTCCATTATCAAAGTTCAATAATAGCAGTACCTAGATTAGCATTTGGTTGAATAACTAAAGGACAGGAACTTTGAGGAAACAGCTTTAGAATTTAGAATAGCACAATTACCACCTAGATTTCTACATAAATATTAATATATAAGTCTGTAGAGCACTTGTGGTGTATCCAGAAATAATTTAACCCATTCAAGCATTTGGTTTTGGTAGATTAGATCATCTTAGATTTGACATATTTCATAAGTATATTTTATATAGTTCTGGAACTAATTCAGTAGTCCTTCTCATTAGGCAATCTAGCGATTTGGGAGTAAATCTGACATGTACATGCTATTGTCTTTCCTTTTGATGAATCATTTGCTCTAAGGATAACATTTTCATGCTTTTCCCAGTAGAGGAACTGTGCTTCATATATAATTTACTTTTGTCTCTCCTACGTTCAGAAGTAGGATTTCAGGGTAATTCCTGTGGAGAACAATTTGGCATATTTTTCTGGAGTGATTTAAATATTTAGGATTCAATTGTTAATTTCAAGTCCAATCAGTTACTGAGTCACACGAGTGTAATACTCCGGGGCTAGGAATCTCTATTTGACTCTCAGCTGCTTTTCTTTAGCCAGCATGTCAGGCTTACTGATTCTCATCCTCAGTGGCCCAAGTATCTTCCATTTTTCTTTTCACTTCACACCCCTATGATATCCTGGTTTACATCTCCAACATTTCCTCGATCATCTATTGCAATGACTTCCTAATTGGGCTGCCTGCTTCTGGTTTCTTCCTACTCCATATAATGCTACTGAGATTATATGATCCAACCTGAACTTTAGAAAAACTGCCAGCCTTCCCCCATTGCCTCCAGAATGGCAGCCCAGCTGCTTAGCATGACATTCAAAGATGTCCATTATATGACTCAATTTTCCATTACAATCCTCCATAGACATGTTGGGACAATAGTAGGTGAACACCATTGTCCCAACACTTTTCTGGGGCGTGTTCTGAGAATGTAAACAGGCCTATGTAACTTGGCTGAAGGCTTTGTGTAACCATTGCAGGTGGGGCTTAAAAATGGGTATGATAGGGCCGGCCGAGTGGCGCGATGGTTAAGAACTCGCTTGGGATGCCAGAGGGCCCCGGTTCGGATCCCACACATGAGGGCCAGTGACACTGACCTCTACAGCTAAGATGCTGAACAACAGCTCAACCTGGAGCTGGGCTGCCGTGAGTCGCTGGCGATGGCGTAGGCTGCAGCCCCTGTGGCAGTGGGTTGCCATGGGCTACCGTGTGTAGCCAGCAGCCAGCGTGAGCGGCCAGCAGCCGCAGTGAGCGGCCGTCCAGAAGCCGGCGACTGATCTGCCTCGCCAGGGAAGAGCGCAATGATGGTGCCAACTTGGGCCAGTGAAGCAATGTCCTCCACAACTAGGTTGAAGAACAAAACGACAGCAACTTGTCTGTTCCCCTTCCCCTAATTCCCCAGTACTGTTCCCATCCCCCCCAATTACCCAATAAAAATCTTTTTAAAAAAATGGGTATGATAGTCAAAGATCCTTCTTGTTCACCTTCCACATTCAATTGATTGTGAAATTCAGGCAGGCCCTTCTACCACCTACATTTTTTATTTATCTCCTCCTCTGTTAGTCTTTCCATTGCCCCAACATGGATCTTGTCACCTCTCTCCTGACTGTTGCCATGGCCAACCTGTCTTTGTCCCATTCTCTCTTTACCCTAACCCAGTCATCCATCATATTACATCCAAGTATCATTCTAAAACAGTCTGATCATGGCCCCTTTGTAATTCAGAACTTTCACTTGTCCCCCACTGTTTCCAATGAAAATTATCTACCCACTAATGCAGTGGTTAAGAACTTGAGCCCTAGGCCATACTGCTTGGGATGGGATCCTGGCTCTACCACTTACCAGCTATGTGATGTAAGACATGTTGTATTATTGTTCGAAGTCTCAGTTTTCTCATCTATGAAATGGGGATAATAATGTTTACACAGAGTTGTTACGTGGATAAAAATATATTAATTGTGAAGAGCAGTTAGCCAATACCTAGGACATCGCACGTATTCAACTAATAGAAGCCATAATAATCACCATAGAATACTCCAGAGATTGAGATGGACTCTATAAATAGCTTGGCAATTTTTTACTTAAAAATTTTGGGAGTTAATTATTTGGCTCAATAACTGAATTCTAATGTTCTCCCCTTTTCCCTTGAGTAGGCAGCTAAGGATTGTAACTGGTGAATGGTTTTTTGAAGAAAAGGCAAAGCGTTTCAAGCAAGCCAATGTTCTAGGCACTGATGTTGTCCGACAGTCCATCTTAAGAAGAAATCCAGGTAATTAAAGTAATTATTTGGTTTCAAAATTGTTGTAATCTTCATTTTGGCAGGCTAAATAACTTTCCTACATTATGTAGCAAATGAACACAGTTGAATTTCCTGAATCCCTTAGGTCATCTCAAGACATGAATTCTAAATTTGCAGTTCACACAAGGAAAGAGGAAGTCCATAGAAGGTAAAACCCACAGTGGTTTTCCATATATCTGACACACAGATTTTCAAAGGAGGCATTTGTCTTCATCACAGACAGTTCTTTTCCTGAATGCTCTTACAATATTTTCCTAAACATTTAAGGAAGTAACACAAAAGAGACGAATGAAATGATTCACATTGTCACATTGTGAAAGCAGTCCTTGTTTTCAACACGATGTATTTCAGATTTCTTTTAAATGTTCCTTTTTCTCATCCAGTGGTTCTCAACCAAGGGGTGATATTGTGTACTGTGCTCCCCTCCCCCAAGCCAGAGGAGCATTTATAAATGCAAGGGGGGCATTTCTGGTTGTGTTAATGACTTGGGAGGTGGGGGGATTAACGGCATTTAGTGTGAAGAGCCAGAGATGCTCCATGGCCTGAACGGCTTGGGACAGTTTCACTCGATGAAGAATTATATTGCCACAAAATTCAAGGAACGCCCCACCCTGAGAATGCTGTTCTGGGCATTCAAACTATAATTCATTTGGTTGAATATTGAGTGAAACTTGTGTTTAGGAGCATATTTTTTATATGTGGGGTAGTAAGGCAGAGCAGGCATTTTCTGACCTGTGCCTAGGGTATCTCATTTTTCAGATGCTGGAGACTAAAGTCCTTGTTTTGAAGTCTGGCAGGAAGGGCTGGGAGGCTTGGAACTGCTTCCGGAGCCACTTGTGGGTGTGGCATTAGCAAGGAAGGGGTTTTCCAGATGGGTAACATCAGATCTGATGCCACGGAAGGACAGAATGGAATAGTTAGAATTAAGCAGTTAGCTCTGGCGACTTCCTCCACTCAAACCTTAGCATCTTCCAGAGTATAGACTGTCTGTCAATTCATGAGGTGTGTGCACAGGTGCCCACCCTCCCAGGAAATCTGGCTTAGGTGCTTAGAAATCCGGGTATTGTTTCTAGAATCCCATGCTTAAAGTCAGTCTCTAGGTAGTTCTATGAACCCAGAACTACATATGAGAATATGTAGTTCTCATGGACGCAGGCTCCTTTGTTCTAAAAATACCTGTAGAGGGATGACGTATTATTCCTCCGTTATAGCCATCCCTAGAAAACTTATCTCAGCAAATCTCCCACAGACGAGTCCTGATCTTAGTCCTTATTTAATACTGGAACAAACTCAACAGATTAGAAATAACTGTGTGACTGGAAATCTTAGGATGGGGACATCTTGTTAATTGTTATAGACTTCTTTGTTCTGTGCTAATGTACGGAAGTGAATGAAGAATAGAAAATTGCTCTCATTTCTGGACATTTTATATGTAAATTTGTCTTCTGATTATTTTTAATGAGAAGCTGAAGAACTACAAAGCCAAGAGCAAACACGCCAGGATGCAGAAAAGTCAAACACTTCACCTTCTGCTGGACAGAAGGCCAGTCATGATGGGCCCAGGAGAAAGGGGTAAGTAAGATACAGCCTTTCCAAGGGAATTGGTGATCTTTATTCCAGATACCTCTGAAATAAAGACTCACTAGTTTTTGAAGTCTGATGTCACTTTAGTGACCCAGAGATGGTTAGAGACTCAACCAAAGTAACATTCTGCTATCATTCTCCTCCAGAAATGCAGTTTTAATTACTTTCAGCCTTAGATGAATAAAGGTCCTCTCTGATCTGAACATGCAAGAGTTTTTTTTGCATTTGACGTATCCGGTTTTGAACAAAATGGTTCCTGTTGCTTCTAGGTAGAAGGTTTTGTGTCAGGGCTAGCCTTGTCTGTAAAGGGGTGATGACTGCCTTTGTTGTACAATGTCAACTCCCCTCCCCCCAACCTGAGTGCTGCTGATATATGAAATATCCAAATCAGAGATTTATTAATTGGGCTGAAAGCATTGTTTCCCTTGTTTAAAGTGCCAACTTCCTTAAGGGGAAAAAAGTCACATTTGTCCACCTCAATAACTTAATTTAGAAAGCAGATATATCTGTCGTACTGAGAATAGGAACGGGAGGCACGTAGGGAAGCAAGATTCAAGGAGGCACTGGGAATCTGGGGGCAAGAGGATTCCATCAAGAGAGAAAAGTGGCCCCCAAAACAGTCTGTAAGATGGGCCGGCCAAGTGGCTCAGTTGGTTAAGAGCTCGCTTAAGAATTTGAGCTCTGAGCAACAAGGGTCCCCGGTTTGATTCACGGCCGTACTGAGCTGCCGCTGAGCTGCCAACAGGTGGCAGGATGGCTCAGCTAAAAAAAAAAAAACAGTCTGTAAGGACCAAAAGGCAAATGGCTGCTTTGCAGCATTTGCAGTCCTTGTTTCTCAGGTAGTTGTTGGTCAATTTTGTGGCTTAGGTAGTGAGAGTTCTAATATATACCAAGTCATTTCATGGTCTTTTCCATGGAGCATTGCAATGTTTTCTCAGCAGAAATCAATGTGAGA
Source organism: Hipposideros armiger (assembly GCF_001890085.2). Classification (NCBI taxonomy): domain Eukaryota; kingdom Metazoa; phylum Chordata; class Mammalia; order Chiroptera; family Hipposideridae; genus Hipposideros; species Hipposideros armiger. Next base: position 8,588,225 of record NW_017731357.1, on the reverse strand, counting down.
GACTGCCAGTGTCTGAGACTTTATATGGCTCTATAGAAAGTTTATTTCTGTGTTTTTTGTAGACCCTTGAACTGTGAATAGAAATGAAACCTAAATGTCCTCTAACTTAAACACTCATGATGAACCATGTCTTCATTAATTAGCAGAGATGAATGGAAAAGATAGCATAGAGTGACCATACATCCGATGCATTGATCTTTTCTACCATGTTGAATCCATTTGTCATGCCTCAAGACTCCCACAATGCTTTGTGCCTATGCATCGCTCATTACGTTGCACTCTGACACCATCTCCCCTCCACAAAATTATAAGCTCCCTTAGTGCTGGGCCTGTAGTTTTTTTGCTTTTGTTGTACAGCATACAGCACAGTGCCTGACTCATCAAAAACAATCAAAGACTTGATTGAATAAGTAACTCAAAGCCTACAAGTGCTTCTAAAAGCTGTAGTTTACAGACCCCAGTTCTGGCATCACTACATAGGTTACAGAATGGTGGGTTTGTGTAGGTTATAAAGTGGTGGGCTTGGAGCTGGGAAACAATAAGTAACTCGCAGCACAATGAATTATATACACCCTAAATTGTTAAAAAAAAATAAAAAAGTCATAGCACTGAACCGAGGGCTGCTGGAACACAAAACTGGGACCTGGCAGTTTTCAGTCTTCAAGGAATATAACATCTAGTGGGGGAGAGAACGTACATACCTGAAAAGTGAGTATGTATGGAAGAATTTTAGGAAAATATAAGATGACAATATGGGCTGCCTGAAAGCCTTTCTAAAACAAGATGTTAATTAACTACAAGAGATGTCATAAGGCAAAAGATAATTAAGTAAATATTAAATAAGTGGCTAGGTAATCAATGTCTGGAGATCAGAGGGGCCATCGGGAAAGACATCAAATTGTAAGTGGGACTTAATGAGAACTTTGAAAGATTAATAGGGTCCAGGATGACAAAGGGATGGGGGAGAGATCAAGGTGGAAGAGACACCTTACGTAGAAATGTGGAGGTGGGGACATATGCAAGTTGGTTCTCAGAGCAGCATAGGTTGATGTTACGTTAAGTGCTAGTCTCACCAAAAATGTAATTTTCTAGTTAGATTGAAACTTCTGACACTTTGACAAGATACTCTTCCAATGGTCTTTGAAACACAGACAACTTGGCAGATTCCATTAAGATTGTCCTAGGACATTTGGATACATCCCCTGCCCACCCAGAAGACTGTAGAATGTTGAGTAAATGAACTGGTCTCTCCCAGTGCCCTCAGAAAAATAATATAGCTTTGGTTTTTCATTAAAGTGAATTTGGAAACCCCCATGGTTTGAGTGTTCAGTAGCCTGGATCATGACTTGAATGTCGGTCCCTGAAAGCTCATTTGGCTCAAATTCCAAATAATTTAATGGGAATTTAATAATGAAATGGGAAAGCAATCAGATTTCATCCTACATGAGACAGCACATTGTTCAGACTTCATTCCCACAAGCAGAAATGCAGAAATGTCATGGAAGATATAAAGATGGTTCCCACCACATGGGTTCAGGCACTCATTATATGAGAATTGGTTGGGTTCTAGAACATGGGTTCAGGAATCATTCTAGGCTCAGGGGACTTGGCAGGAAACCAGAAGGACAGAGTTGCTGCTCTCCTGGAGTGGCAATCTGATAAGTTGCCACCTGTTTGTCCCAGAGGATCATCCAAACTCCCCTGTGTAGCAAGGTGAGTTCAAGCTCTTTATTCTCAGCACCCCTGCAAACAGGCTCAGCCCAGGCAGTGCTTCTCAATTCTCAGGTGACGGTGATAAGTTCCCAAAGTCCATGGTCTTTTTCTTAGCAGGAACAGAGGCCTGGCTTACCAGCAAGTGTTATGGCCTTGGGAGAATGTCATAACCTTCTCCACCGTGGCCCTGGACACTGTCCTGTAGAGGCATGGGAACGCCCCACAACCTCTCAGCCCCAAGACTCATTTACTGTTGAAAGTATTTTTAATTTCTTTCTTTAAATATATTTATATACTTTCAGATTTCTTCTTAGCAAGTTCAGATCAGCAACCAGAGGAGAAATCATCGTAGCTCCAAAAACTGGAAGTGGGCGGAGCTACAGCGTGGACTTAGACGGCCAACATTTTCGGAGTTTAAAGTTAGCCCCAGGTTCCGACAGGTAAGACACATGCAGGTTGGGGAATGGTGTAGCCTGATGGTAAAGTTGATGTACTTTCATCCACACAGCGCTTCTAGGTGTTTGTAAAGTATTACCTCTCTGAGAACTCCTGAAACATAATGCAAAAAGCCATGAGGATATTTTTTAGTTGAAATGGAAAGCATTTAATACTTCTTCTGGAATTACAGCTATGGAAACCATCTGTGTTACCTGCAGGGATAGGACATCATGTTTTGGGACTCAGGGCTGCAGTTCAAATGGAGATGTACAAGGAAATGAAATTCTTTTCATTGATTTCTTGATATTTTTCTGTTTAAACTTCTGAAAAAGAAACCTAAGTGTCATATACATTCCTGGTAGCTTTTGAAAATTATTAATAATTCATCATCTGAACTGCCTCAGAGAATTTCCATAAATTTCAGTTTCTACTTTCACCTCTAACTCATTATCAGTGGGGCCAAGTGAGAATCTCCTATGCACAGAGCTATCACCTTGTCAAGAAAAGTAAAGAGAAACAGAAATGGTAGCCAAGAGCGTAGTCATTTCATATCAGGCTTGATTTTCTTTATCTTTTCGGGGCATGAATCAAAGCAAAACACATGATGAGTGTATTTTCAAAGAAGAGCATGAGAAAAAAAAATCTACCCTCATGTTTCTCTGCTTTGTCCAAATGTTATCTCCCTTTTGTTTGCTTGGAGCTGCAGTAATTCTGCAAAGCCTGATAGTAAAACCTCCTTAGGTTCTACAAGCAGAATTGCATTATTCCTGTTACTCCTCATTTTAAAATATAGAAGAGCAAATTCCCCTAGAGAGGACAGACACTCTTTGGACTGTTGTTGTTTTTTTCCTGATGACTCTCCATACCTGTTTCTTTTTCCCTAAAGCATTTCTGCACACTAGTGTCACTTTATGTAAAACTGCAGAGAAAAACATATGGAAGCATAAAATAAATAATTTATCCACTATCAAAAGATCATTACTCTTGTCAGTATTTTCCACATTTTCAGGAATATAGATATATTTCCTTTTTTTTATTGTTAGTTTCAGGTGTACAGAACAATGCAATAGTTATCCTTTTCACCCTCACAAAGTAACAACCCCCCTCCCCCATCTACTGCCCTCCCACCCCCGATATCATGCTTGTCTATTACAATTCCATTGACTCCATTCCCACACTCTACTCCATGTCCCGTGACTATATGTATATATAATTATAGTTGACATACAATCTTATTCAACATCAGCTTCAGAATACAGTGCGGTGGTCAGGCCTCTACACCAACTATGAAGTGGTCTCCCCGACAGGACGTGAGTCCATCTGGCCCCCTAAGAAATATTTACAACATTATTGATTATATTCCTCAGACTGTCTTTTCCTATTCCTGAGGCCATATTGTAATTACCAATTTGTATTGTCTCATCCCTTCCCCTTCTCCTTCATCCCCACCCCTTCGGTATATTTCCTTTTTGATAAAAAAAATTAAACCATAGTTGCCTTTGTCCTTGAAAGTTACCTTTGACTTCCCTTGGGGTAGCCTCATGTTATGGCCCACAAAACTTTATATAAAAATATCATTTTTGTTTTTGATTGTTAAATTCCTGAATCTCAGACATCAAAATTATTGAGAGATGATAAGCACCTAGTTTAGTGTTGCTATTTTTAAAAAATATTTTATTGAGGAATTGGGGGAGGGAACAGTGTTGGGGAATTGGGAAGGGGAACAGCCAAGTTGCTGTCCTTCAGTCTTAGTTGTGGAGGGCGCAGCTAGCTCAGCTGCAAGTCCAGTCGCCATCCGGCTGCCCATCGGCTGCTCAGCTCAAGGTGTCATCAATCTTAGTTGCAGGGGGGCACAGCCCACCATCCCATGCAGGAGTCAAACCAGCATTAGTGTTACTATTTTTAATTAGCCTCTTAGGGACTCCATGGATAAGCTAAGCTATCTTGGCTTACAATTTAGGCCAGCATTTCACAGGGCTATAGATAGATAAACAGACAGAGAAGGGAGGGAGGGAGAGAGAAGGGGAGAGGGAGAAGGAGAGGGTGAAAGAGGGAGGGAAGGAGGAGGAGGAGGAGAAAGATGGAGTAGCTTGTTCAAAAAACAAAAAGTATCTTGGCCCAACAAACAAAATTCTATTTTTTAATTAATTTGTTTTACAGTTACTCATCAAGTATAAGGGGCACGCGCTCCAATATCACAGTGCTTATACCATTCTTCCAGAATCTGTCTACCTAAGTTTATTCATTGTGTCTTATCCCCTGCTGGGTATAAACAACCACAAAGCTATAAAGCCACATGGACATATTTCACCAAATATTGGTGTATTACTCAGAGGTTTCTTGTTCTTGTAAATTGGAAGAAGATCCCTAAGTAGACTTTATCTTTTAAATTATGAATACCTGAAATAGTTTACAGATAATCAGAATATGGCAGTCAGGGGTGTTTTGGTTTAAGCATGCCAAGCACAATGTTTTTCCATTAAGAGAGTAAAGATGTTTGGGTGATCAGTAGAGCAAAATGTTCTTTTCCTAGAATATGCATTTATCACAGTGGTGACTCATTCATAGACTGCCACAGTGAGATGAGTTACGTTATCCCAAAATTATTCCTTAGAAAGGTGGGGCATGAGGTAGCCCATCTTTTCTTAACTCCCTTCACCTAAAGATGTTAACTCCCTTTTGATTGTTTAGAGGTATAGTAATAAGTAATAAGTGTTAGTTAATAAAACTGGCAGACTTCCTTTTCTCCTTACATTCTGCAAGCAGACTTGCGTTCTCCCCTGTAATTCACTTTAGACTAAGGAACAGCAAATTCCCCTAAAGAGATTGTAAGATCGCAGTCTCTTTGGTCTATTACCTGACCCAACTTAGCAATTAATTCCCCTTTCTCCTCCACAATACATATTTCATCATGGTTCATTGCCCTTTTCTTGGAACAACTGGGCTGGGGCATTCTTTTTCAAAACTCATATCATATCAGAGTGAAAACAATGTTTTATCAACATGCCTGGTTGACTGTATTACTTTTAAGTCATTTCAAAGCAGGGAAATATATGAGTGAGTTAGGCAAGGCCCAGCAGCTTCTCAGAAGAGCATGACACATGGCTCTTCACTAATTGCTAGGGACTTGACACAGTAAGCAATGGAGATTTTAAAATAATATAAATGCAAACTATAGTTAATAAACAGAATGTTCTTCAAAGCAGCGATTCCTAATTCCTTTTACGCCATGATGAGTGGTCGATGTGGTATAATTTGTGAGATATCTATCTTAAGTTATGCTCTCCCAGAAACAAACCCACGGACGAGGATTCGTAAGGGAATGATTTGTTAAGGAAATGATTCCAGGAGAAACCAGTAAGGGAGTAAGAGAAGCAGAATAAAGAAGGGAAAGAAGCTAAGCAATGTGCTGTCAAGTGAGGCCTGAGTTTGATGACTCAGCTTGATCCTGGAAGGGACTCTAGAGCCGAAATTATATCGCTGATTTTTTCCATTTTGAGGAGCTGGACTGTACCAATCAGTCATTGACTATGGACCCCCTTGGATAGAGTTTCCAAATTTAGCAAATAAAGACACAGGATGCCCAGGTAAATTTGAATTTCAGATAAACAACTTTTTTTCAAGTATGTCCCATGAAATATTTTCATTTATACACTATATAAATATTAGTATATTTTTATACTAAAAATATTTATTGTTTATCTGAAATTCAAATTTAACTGGGAGGTTTTGTTTTTTTTACAAGTCTTCTGTGGGGAGCGGGAGACACAGTCCAAGACATTTCTAGGCCTCTAGCTCTAGTCCTGAAGGGCGGATCTCTGAAGGTCACAGGTGCTAGCCATTAGCAGAAAAGCACGCAGAAGCTGAGGATGACCACACAGAGCTGGTTCAAGGGGTCCGAGAGTATCTGGGTCGGGTGTCAACAATGTCCCCTAAAAAATATAAAAGAAGGTAGAACTTTGAACTTAAAAGACACTCTGTTCAGTCAAAAATGGAAGGATGATGCTAAGTTTTCAACAACATTTCTGTCAAGACATTGGATGATATGGTAAGCATTTTTACTGTGGGACAGTCTACATTCTCATAACCAATTGGTTTCTCCTCCTTCTTCTTCCCTACCCCCAACATATACTAAAATACCAGTTCTTTCCAAGTAGTTTTCATTGCTTTCCAGGAGGCCCGGGACTGACTATCACAGCCTCTATGAAGCGTCACAAGCTGCTTTGGTTGCCCCTGATCTAACAGCATTGAATTACAATGGCGATTCAAGCCTGCTAAGCTAGTCCTCACCCGCATTCCGAGTGCTACCCCTAGCGTGTTCTCGTTCTCTCTCTGTCTCTCTCCCTCTCCCCCACCCCCTCTCTCTCTGACATGTTTGGTACCTTTATGACTAAGAAAATCATTCTTTCCTCATATCTATTATTTTGGCAAAATGAGTTTATGAAACCTATTCCCTCAATACATGATCCATCCTTTGTTCATCAGAAGTCAAATTATTTTCCTGTCCTGAATGTAATTTACAATCATTTGCAATTAAGATGCCACTTAAGCAGGACCCTCTTACTAGTCATTTGAATATAGTGAGACGGGAGTCAACACCACATCCATAAAGTCAATAGCAATTTGTTTTGTTTCTTGCCAGGCTTTAAAAATTGTTCAAATCTATAGCACATCTCTAAAAGTATATGAATTTTATTTCGTAATAGTAGCTGTGGTAGTTTTGTGACTCAAAATGTAAAAGCTGTAAGGGTTGTCCTCCAAAGGAAAATTACTTTCACCTCTTTCCTGTGCCTTTGCTTCATTTGTCCAGTGCTAATTCCTCTTTCTTCCTATTTTAATCTACTTTGGGTGAGCTCAGCCCTCCTTAGTGGCAGCAAGAGTGGGGCAATCAAAGCCACAGCTGTCAGAAATGCTAACAACAAAAAGCAATTCACAGAACCATGGTGTCCTGAGAAGAGTGAATCTTACCTCCATGACATGATGGATATGTGACAGAACAGGTGAGGAAACGTGGATTCACAAGAGTATTTAATTTACTTGGACTGTGACCATGTCAGTGGGACTTACATGAGGTCTGTAGTTGCCAAGTAACTCTTCAGCTATATGCTTCTCTATAACTCAAAACCATCCCTTTTTAAACTCATCCTTTGCCCACCTTACACACCTGTCTTGATTTGGGCTCCCCTAAGAGCAAACCATGAAATAAGTTCAAGAGCAAGTAACTTATTTAGGATGTGGTCTTGGAAAACGCAGATAGGGGAGTGGCGAAGTGAGCCAGGGAAGAGAAGGAAGAAAAAAGAGTCTGTTGTTAAGCCAATTACCACTATGGGTAACTAGAGCTTAACCTCTCTGGACAACTGTAAGGAACAGTGAGAACACACCTCAGACTTATCCAGTCAAGAGAGCAAGAATCTGGCATATTTATAACCCAGTGTCCTGTTCATCATTGGTTGAGGGCTAATTCTGGGACACTAACTTTCTGGCATATCCGGCTTGTTCTGTGTGCAGGAGCTCCATGCTCTTTTTTTTTTTTTAAGATTTTTATTGGGGAATTGGAGGATGGGAACAGACAAGTTGCTGTCCTTTTGTTCTTTGGTCTAGTTGTGGAGGACATTGCTTCACTGGCCCAAGTTGGCACCATCATTGCGCTCTTCCTAGGCAAGGCAGATCAGTCGCCGGCTTCTGGACGGCCGCTCACGCTGGCTGCTGGCCACACACGGTAACCCATGGCAACCCACTGCCACAGGGGCTGCAGCCTACGCCATAGCCATTGACTCACGGCAGCCCAGCTCCAGGTTGAGCTGTTGTTCAGCACCTTAGCTGCAGAGGGCAGTGTCACTGGCCCTCATATGTGGGATCTGAACCGGGGCGCTCTGGCGTCCCAAGTCAGCTCTTAACCAACGCACCACTCGGCCAGCCCTCCATGCTCTTTTGATCTGAGAAAGTCCTCAGGCAGAGAGTTGTAGGTCCTAGTAAACAGGATTCTGTGGGTAGAGGTGAGTGCTGAGGGGAATGGGTGGGGGTGCTGAAGTCCACTGCCTCATCTCTCCCAAACTTCTCTCAGACCTCGTCCAAAGGTGCAGTTTGACAGACCACAGTTGCTCAGCCCCTGGTTTATGTTTACTTTATATACATGTGACTTTACTTACTATAATGTCAATGATGTGTGGAGGTGTGGAGACTTGGTAGTTCAGCCAGACCCTTGATGCTATACTTTGGGTGAACTACAACTGGCTTCTTTTCCTGCCTCATTCTTATGGTCAAATGATTGTAAGCCCGAAGCTGCCTCCTTGCTATCTTGTTTGTTTCTCCAATTGTTTCCCAAAGATCCACTGTCTTAGCATGTTATTTTCCTGTGAGCTAAATTGAACACATTTCTCTCCTCTAATATAATCAATTTCATTTGTACTCGCTGTTACCTAAGGTAGATTATGTGATGTGTTACATTCTCAGGTTAGCTGAGACACAATAATGGCCTTCTTCAAAACATTGAAGAGTAGAGATATATGACGTGCTCACCTGTGTATTTTATTTATACCAATGAATTGAACACACAGTTCTGCCAACAATTATTGACCTACTACTATGTGCCAGGTGGTAAATGTGGAAGTTCTTAGGCAATGATACTGTTCTACCCCTTCATGAACTTCCAATTTGGCAGGGAAGATTGGGATAACGGAATAAAAAATTTCAAGACAATATGGTATCATGATAAGAAGTTGTGCTGTGTGCTCTGGGAAAACCAAAGACAGGCATTTATCTTTCCAGAGAATTCAGGGAAGCTTCACGGAGATGATCCCTAAACAATTTTAGGGGATGAGGAGGATTTGGCCAGGTGAAGAAAGGTAAGAAGAACATTCTAGACAGAGGCAATAGAAAATGCAAAGGAAAAGAGGCATAATGCAGTCTTCTTGCCTGTGCTGGAGAACCCACAACTCAGGGTTTTTAGAATGTAAAAACTGAGATGAGATGGAGAGCTAAGTTAGGCCAGAATGTGGATGGCTTTTGGTTACCTTGATAACATGTGTCTTATAAGCAACTTAGCATCCCAGGTAGAACAAGAGTTTAGCAAATTGGAACTACTGAGTATAGCGTGAGTGTGTGTTCCATTTAACTACTGAAAGCGAAGTTCTGCTAAACACTTCCTTTCCTTGGTGTCCATAGGGGAAGGCACTTGGCTTTCTTTTTGCTCCTGGCTTCTAGTCCACCAAAGGTTTTTCATGGCTGCTCACCTCTCTCCTCCAAATGGCTTCCAGCTATCATTTAGAAACAAGACATGGAATCAGGGTTTTCTTGTGATGGTATAAGTCCAAAATATTATGAGACTGAGAGCTCTGGCTGTTCTTAACCTCTTTTGCTTCATACCCAGTCAGAGTCCTTCCTTCATGGTGATTGTCTCGTCCATTTTAGAGTCTTTTGAAAGGAAACAGATCCTGTAAGGCAACCCTAAATATCTTTAAACCAACAAACAAATCAGCTTTTGTTTTAGTAAATCAAATTATGAAGGTTCTTTATATAATTCATCTTGAGACTCATTGAACAGAATTTTATTGAGCACCCACCACATTGTATTATCTTTGTCCTCTCTCCATAAAGGAAAAAGAAGGAAAATAATGTGTAATTGAGCCACAGAGGGTCCAGTAGCTTCAGAGGAAACTGCAGCTAGAGAAGCTTCCTGATGAATTTCTGTTTCTTCCTCATTTCTCTGCTTCCCTAATTCACCATTCAACAGCTCCTGTGATGGTTCACCTGTGCCTAAGTACAGCACACACATGCACACATACATATGTATGTCTGTCTGTCTGTCTGTCTGTATGTATGTATTTGTATGTACACATGCACCCAGTACCTGAAATTCATTCCTTTGGGATGTGTTGACCTCTCCAAAGAGTTTGTTTTTTAAATGTAGACACCCATATTTGTGTGCCTGTGTGCATGGACTTACACACAGGGATCATCAAACTTGAAATAAAGGTACAGATTGTTAAAATTTGTGGCTTTGTAGGCCATATGGTCTCTGAGCAACTGAACTCTGCTGTTGGAGCATGAAAGCAGCTGTAGACATAAAACTGAATGGGCATGCCTGCATTACAATAAAACTTTATTGTGGGCACTAGAATTTGAATGTCATGTAATTTTGGCATGTCCCAAATATCAGTCTTCTTTTGATATTTTTCAACCACTTAAGTATGTGAAAACCACTCTTAGCTAATAGGCTGTACTAAAGCAGGTGGTGGGCCCAATTCGATCCACAGTCCAGGGTTTGCCGACCCCTGGTGCAACATGTGCACTCACTAACCCAGGAAGTGTCCTTCCATTTGCCACAGTCTGAGCTATGGGAACAGCTCAGCTCTCTTGATGTGAGCACTGTTCTGAATAAAGAAAATAGTGGTATGAGGGGAGAGAACAATGCAGGGGGCAAGATGCCTGAGATCAAGGAATGTAAACTAATCCACAGTTTAGTCCAGTGTTTCTCAACCTTGACTGCATATTGGAATCACCCGGTTTGGGGCTGTGTGTGTGTGTGTGTGTGTGTGTGTGTGTGTGTTAAAACATGTTGATGCCTAGATCCCACGCCCAGAGAGTCTTATGTGATTAGTCTCAGGTGTGGGCTGAGCATGGGGATTTTTAAAAGCTCTCCCCATGTTTCTGATGTGCATCCAAGGGTGAGGGCCACCTGTCTCCCATCAGACTGTCGACAAAGACATAGCACTTTGGGATCACCAAAGACTGGAAGGTTGAGCTGTGTTCAACATTTTCCCCTTTACTTTCTCATTTTTAACAATTCTTTCCCATTTAACAGGCTCACCTCACTTTCTGACTACAACCTCCCTTGCCTTTCTTACATACATATTCATTTCAGATCTGAAATAACTAAAACAAGTTAGGAAAGCTCATAAACCACAGGAAGAAGATCACGCAGTCTCTGTGTCATGCTATGCACTAGCCTCATTGTCCCAAGGACTGTTAATGTCTCTCAGGGTAATGCTGCCTTTTGGCTAATCTTCCTTAGGGGAGTACTCATTTAATCATGCAGGCACAGGCTCAACATTGTCAGCCCACTCTGGGAAGGTTGGATGCTGGAAAATTCTTTGTAGGCTACAACTCCTGGGAGACGGTTATGTAAACCAGAAAGACAACTCATTAAAATATAGCCTCAGTCCTCTATCCTTGGGTCCTTTTCTAGAAATGGATGTATCTAGGAAGCCATTATCAAGGTTTTGGACCAGGATGAAATTAGAGATAACAAAAGGGAGGGCTTTTGAAGTATATTTCATAAGCTAAAGTAAATGAGACTCTTTCCTACTCTAGGAAATGTGTCTTTCAATTAACCCAGAATATCAAAGCTCCCCAGACAGTGTCACACCCCACACTTTAGGCCCTGTTAGAACAAGATAAATGTATCTCTTTCTTGCCAGTTTCCCCTTAAGCAAATTTTACCTTGAAGTTTTGTAAGCACTGATTTCTGATATTTCTAATTTAAATGTCAGTAACATATCTGTATCAAAAATAGCTTTCTTCATTGAACGTTAAACTTCTCTAATTTAGACTTGATGAAACATTTATCCTGTCCCTTTTTAAGTGGCGAAGATGCATATATTTTATGTCATATTTTCCACAACATCTAAAAGTTTCTGCCCAAATATTTATGACATTCTGCCTCATTAGAGCAAATCTTTTTTAATCTAATTACCTGAAATAGTCAACTGAGAGTAAAATAATTTTGAGAAGCCCAGAGTAAATGTGAGGAACAGATGTGAAAGCATATGTCATTTTTGAGATAATGCTTCTGGCAATAATAGTTTCCAGAAGCTGACTTAGAATCACAAGAATTTTTCTCCTTATTGTGGGATAGCCTCTTGAATATCATCACCACAATTAATCAACTTCTGCCAGAACTTGTGCATACATAGGTCTTTTGGTTCTAGTAAAGCTGATTTATGATAGGGACTTTTTCAAAACTGCCTGGGTCAGGGAGAACCTTCAACACAGACACAAACAGAAATATCCACGTGAGTCGCTTTGGATCATAAATTCTTGGCTCATTTCTGCAAAATTCACTCCTCGCCTTTCTCTTTTTTTAAAGATTTTACCTAAAACACTAGGGAGAGAGATTTTTCAGGTAATATTGTTCTGAGAGTAGAGAACCTCGAGTCATAACACAGCATTACTGGATAGGTCTCTAAGCCCCCTTCTAGATGAGACTTCTGAGATGAGCAAAATCACTTGGGAAGGTATGAATATGGTGCGCTTTTGTCAAATGTAGAAATGTAGTACCTGAGGTAAGAGGGCTCAGGAAAATTGCCAAGGAACTTAGAATTCATTTAATCTATTGGGTTGTTGGAAAAGTCATGACGTATTTTTTCTGTTTTTCGTTGCAAAAATGCATTGTGACGTTTCCAACAACCCAATATTTAATTACAAAATTTTATTCTCTTGTCAGAATCAAAAGCCACAGTCATAGCCTGTGCAGAGTCCATAGTAATATAATTTATTCACAGTGCCATCTCTAGAAAGAAGAAGCCAGAGACTGTTTCTGTGTAGTATCAGTAGAATGCCACCAGAGAATTTTCATAGTTCTCTTAATCAAATTCCAAAGAACTAACCCCCAGCTCTCTGATCCTTTGATTATATTCTTGATAGATCAATCTATCAACATAGAACCACCCTGATTATAACAATTTGATCTTGGCGACATGATGAGTAAGCAGTATGAGAAACTAGAATGAGTACAGGCTTTGGGTAGGCAGACAATTTTCAGTTTTTATCCTGACTTTGTCATGTACTCATTCTGTGACTGTGTGGAGGTGGTGGTGATGGTGGTGGTGGTGGTGTGTGTATGGAATAATTGTTTAACCTCTCCAAGATTAGGTGTCTTCATCTTTAAAATAGGAATGTTAGTACCTTTTTTTTTAACAGGGATCTTGGTGAATGGAAAGTGTCTAACATCTAGAAAAAACTCAGTAAATGCAGCTGCTGTTTGTGTAATTATTGAGGGTGGCGGCGGCTGGTAGTGTCAATTGATTTGATTTTGGTGGCTTCTCTGGTGCATAACCTTGAAAAAACTTACGAACTGTAGTTGACAGCTCCAATGGCTACTGCCAGTACTTCTGCCCCATTTATCTTCTGGTAATGACACATGCACAATCAGATGTTCTTTTTTAAAAATATCCTTTATTCCTTTAAGTGTTTCCTCTGATTGGCTCAACTGTAAGCCCTAATCACTATCATCAGTTTGCTTTAACAATAAGATACTTATTATAGGTACACTTATAACTTATTAAAATTGTACCTAAAAGAGTGAAATTCATAAGGGCTTATATTTTACCACTTAGCATATTCTTTCATCACTGAGGATAAAGAATAAAATAAGAACAAACAACTTCTCTGCAACTCTGATTTGTCAAAGCTTATATTTACTTATGAAGCTCTGTTTAATGAGAAAATGTGTGATCTCCTCAAGGGCAGGAATGGTTTTTTTCTCTAATCATTATTGAATGGAATTGAATCAGTTTTAGCAAACATAAAAGTGAGTCAATCCCATTTACCAAATGTCATTATTTTCATACCACATAAATGCACACCATGAGTCAGTCACTAAAACAATGCAGAAATAAAATAGAATTTTCAATCTTCGATTGACTATGTACTGAGTGCCTCCTTTATACCAAGACATTATGAAGGTGCTGGAGATATTGTGGTAAATATATAATGAACTCTGTCCCCAAGGAGCTCATAGTTGAAAGAGGCACCCAGGCCCACATATGTGGATTAGTTAGGGAGTCACACAAGACATTGTATAGTCAAGTGCTACATAGTTTGGCAAAGACTGTACGTCAATAGGAATTGAGTAGAGCAGAAGTTGACAAGGCCTGTGATTGACAGGAAAGGTCTAATGGGAGAGGCTGACTCCATCTGAGCCTTGAAGGATGGGGAAGATTTTCATGACCAGACAGCGGCAAATAGGGCATATCAGGTGGGGAGAACATGAGCAAAAGCTTTAGAGGTGGAAGCTGAGAGGATAGTGAGGAACCTGGACCTGGCTGGGAGAGTGCTGGCAAGCTGTGGGAAATATAGTTGGAAAGGTAGTGAAGCTCAGTGACAACCTGGAGTCAGACAAATGGGGTTGAACCTAGTGAGCCCCTGACGGCCTTTGAGAAGGAGAGTGACACGATACTTGATGACAAGCTTGTGTGGCTCTGGTGTAACTTCATGTGGTTCACGTCATTATCATTTTCTTTTAAGCTTTTCCCCGACTGCGTCTTTGATTGCTGCTCTGCTTCCATGTTAATTCGGAATATTCTTTCACATTTAGGGGAAGCACTGGTTCATCAGATCTTAATGACCAGGAAGGTGGTCCTGAGACTCCAAAGAGCAGCCAGAGCAACAATATGACCCCAATCACTCAGAGATCACCGGCCCCAAGCACAAGGAGCGTGGCTTCAGTCAGCAGTAGAGTAAGTACAAAGGTGTGAAGAGACACCCAGCTTCTGGGACTCGACCTCACCGCCAATGACATGACTGGGTTTCAACTCTCTTTGTCTCTGCGCATGTTGTTGAAACTGCTTAATGGTGGAAACCTTGTTATTCGGACCGAACCTATTGCATCCTTAGCTCCTGGCAGGAAACCTAAAGTGAGAAGGAAAAAGAAGGAGCAGGTTAAAGGTGGCATTTGTATGATGGAGATTTAAATGGCGATAGAAGTCTTTGATTTTCATCCTCCATGTTATTTCTCAAAATGTTGACTGCACTAAAATATTTCCAAACGGATTTAAATCAGGAAAAGTAGAATCTTGAAATATTTTTATAGTTTTATTTTCTATACATCGGTTAAGGGGTCAATACATAACGAAGACTTAAATTGCATAATATATAACACATATAATACAGAGGGTGCCAAAAACTGTATACACATTTTAAGAAAGGAATAAACTGTATTAAAATTGTAATAATATATACCGACAACAAAAAAAATGAATACAAGTCATGTATGTACATTTTTTTGGCACCCCTGGTATATAATATGGAAGCTGTTCTTTTGAATGAATGAGCACCTACAACATTTTTTTACAGATTTTATTGGGGAATTGGGGGAGGGGAACAGTGCTGGGGAATTGGGGGAAGGGGAACAGACAAGTTGCTATCGTTTTGTTCTTCAGTCTAATTGTGGAGGACGTTGCTTCACTGGCCCAAGTTGGCACCATCATTGCGCTCTTCCCGGGCGAGGCAGATCAGTCCTCGGCTTCTGGATGGCCGCTCACAGTGGCTGCTGGCCACTCACGCTGGCTGCTGGCTACACACGGTAGCCCATGGCAACCCGCTGCAGCAGGGGCTGCAGCCTACACCTTCGCTGGGGACTCACGGCAGCCCAGCTTCAGGTCGAGCTGTTGTTCAGCATCTTAGCTGTAGAGGGCAGTGTCACTGGCCCTCATATGTGGGATCCGAACCGGGACCCTCTGGCGTCCCAAGGCAGTTCTTAACCAACGCGCCACTCGGCCGGCCCCTCTACAACATTTTTTGATTAAGCAGGAAACAATATATATAGCTATCATCTGTATTTAAGAAATCTTTATATACAAACTACAATTTTTTGAGTCAGCCAATATTTAACGAGGGCCTACTATATGCCAGGCCCTGGTGAAGCAAAGACTTGAAGGAAGTGAAAGAATTGGAGACTGTCCCTAGGCAGGGAAAGCACTGATACTCAGCAAGTACATTACAGGAAGGCTGTTCCAATTACTTATAGCTGACCTCCATCTTGAATAGTCAATGGCCTTGCTCAACAGTCTGAAATATGTTTAATGCCCCTGGAGGAATAGCCAGCGTAAAGACCTGAGATGGGAGCATGCCTGGTATGTTCAAGGAAGAGCAAGAGAGCCAGTGTAGCTGTTGTGAGTGCATGAAGGAAGAAAGGAAGGGGTATTCGGAATTAGGAATGAGTCCAGAGAGGTAATAAGGTGATGGGGCCTTGTAGATCACTGTATGGACTTTGACATTTACTTCCAATAAAATGGGGGTAGTTGGAGGTTTTGAGCAGAGGAATGGCATGATCTGGCTTCTGTTAATGCAGGATCTGGGACTGTGTTAAGATGCAGCTATAGGGGAACAAAAGTAGAAGCCAGGAGGCCATGACATTACTGCAGGCAAGAAACTGGAGATAGAAGTGAAGGTTGTGAGCAATCATATTCTACAGATTTTGTTTTGAGAAAGAGCAAGAAGGCATTCAGACAGATCGAACAATAATAATAGATATGTTTAAACACTTACAGTCTAAATTGTACTTGCTGATAAGATAAAAGGCATATGTAAAATTTCATAAATATTTATATTAAGTTCAGTACGCTAGGAGCTTTGCAGTTTTCAAATACCATACATTTAATGGTATTTGTTTGTTTACTTATTTTCTTTTTAAGTTAAATTTATTGAGGTGGCAATGGTCATAAAATTACATAGGTTTCAAGTGTAAAATTCTATAATACAGCATCTATTATATATATGTGCTCACCACCCAGAGTCAGTTCTCCTTCCATTACCATATATTTGATCCCGTTTACCCTCTTCCACCACCCCCCTCCCCACTTACCCTCTGGTAACCACTAAACTGTTGTCAGTATCTATGAGTTTTTGTTTTTTATTTGTCTCGTTCCTTTGTTGCTTTTAGTTTTATATCCCACATATCAGTGAAATCATATGGTTCTTGACTTTTTCTGTCTGACTTATTGTGCTTAGCATAATCTCAAGATCCATCCATGTTGTCTCAAAGGGCATTATTTCATCTTTTCTTATGGCAGATTATTCTACTGTGTATATATACCACATCATCTTTATCCAATCATCTATTGAAGGACACTTTGGTTTCCATGTCTTGGCCACTGTAAATAATGCTGCAGTGGGCATTAGAGCACATATATCTTTCCCGATAAATGTTTTCAGATTTTTTGGGTAGATACCCAGGAGCGGGATTGCTGGGTCATATGGTAATTCTATTCTTAATTCTTTGAGGAACCTCCATAGTGTTTTCCATAGTGGCTGTACCATTATATTCCCACCAACAGTGTATGAGGGTTCCTTTTTCTCCACAGCCTCTCCAACACTTGTTATTATTTGTCTTGTTGATGATAGCCATTCTAACAGTTGTGAGGTGATATCTCATTGTGGTTTTGCTTTGCATTTTCCTAATAGCTAGTGAAGTTGAGCATTTTTTCATATATCTGTTGGAAGTTTGTATGTCTTCTTTGGACAAGTTTCTGTTCATGTCCTCTGTCCCTTTTTTAATTGGATTGTTTGTCTTTCTGTTGTTTAGTTGTATGAGTTCCTTTTATATTTTGGGTATTAGCCCCTTATCGGAGGCATTATTTGCAAATATCTTCTCCCATTTGATTGGTTGCCTCTTTGTTTTCTTGATGGTTTCTTTTGCTGTGCAGAAGCTCTTTAGTTTGATAGAGTCCCATTCATTTATTTTAGCTTTTACTTCCCTTGCCTTTGAAGTCAAATTCATCAAATCCATTTGAACCCAAGGTCCATAAGTTTAGTACCTATGCTTTCTTCTATGCAGTTTATTGTTTCAGGTCTTATGTTTAGGTTTTTGATCCATTTTGAGTTAATTTTGGTAAATGGTGACAGATAGCAGTCTAGTTTCATTCTTTTGCATGTCGCTTTCCAATTTTCCCAGCACCATTTATTGAAGAGGCTTTCTTTTCTCCATTGTATGTTTTTGGCTTCTCCTAAGTACCATGTTTTGAGAGGAAAAAAGTCTGGCTTGTTATATGCTAATACCCTCAAAACTAACAGCCTCTACATGGATATGCCTTTATTAAACAACACATAGATTTTCCCAATAGAAATTTCCTGCAATTGATTTCATTATATGTACATATATAGGCAGTTGCCTTTGCTATTCTTACTCGTGCATCCTAGCTGATCTAGCTAATCTTTTCTAAGAGAAAAAGAGAGACAAAAGAAAATATTTTCTGTTAAATAGACATAAGACAACACTACTTTCAGAAGGACATTTGCTCTTTCATGAAGGGAAGAAGTATATAAAGTGAGATGATGATGAAGGTAACAACTTCTCAATTTCTCCCATTCCTCAGCATCTCTTTGTTTCAATGTTTTCTGCTTTAGCATGTGAGAAGTAGGTTTTTTAAATGGAAAACTCTTAGAACATGAAAGTCTCTAACCTGTCCTCTGCTGTGATGTAACTTGTCAATTTTAGGTTTCACATCCTGAATCTCCAGGGTATGTGTTATATGTTAATGACCGTGCTATATTAATTGGCCCATTACTGCTCAGCATTACTGATACTCCCAGGATGCCAGTTGGAAAATGTGTTGTCATCGTAATTGCCACTAAGGAAGTTGGTCTTGGTACGCTGGAGGACTCCATGTGTGAACAACATTTTGAAGAGATGTTGAAAATTGACCTAAAATAGTTTATCTCTTTGACCTCTGTCACAGTCTTGTGATAAACCTTAGTAGTCTAGTGCAATTATTTGGGAAGTATATTCTTCCTGCTACAAGGAGTAAGTGTTAGGAAATAATCAAAGACCAAAAGCAGTTTATATTGGATCTGCATTGATTAGCATGCTAAGCCAGTGAGAGCCACATCTCTGGAGTGAGTTCATCAAAGTTTCCCTCAGTGTCTAAGGTATGGACAAAAGGTAGGGCAACAAGGAGGGAATTCCTTCCTGTAGGACTTTGAAAGGCATTTTTTGATTGTTTGTGGAAGGGGGAATTGAAAGTCTTTTAGGTTTGATCATTATCACACTGTGGTGTCATTTGCATGGACATTGTAACTCAGCCCAGTTCTCAAAAGTTTCAAAATTAGTTTTTTAATGCGCAAGTAGTTTTGGAGTGGTACAGTAGTCAAGCCCCTATGGGCCCAGGCAAAGTTAGGACAGAGTTGTCCTGTATTGTATGTTACAATGAAAGCATGTCTCAGATTGAATTCTTCCACATGCATAAGAATTTATTAGCAAGCAAGCACCCAGTAAATCACTAGTCGTGTAAACTGGGGAAGGTCCCATTCTTTATCCTTTTATGAACTTTCATGCAAGGTGCATGAAATTCATTCCAATAACGATGTAACCAACCATGTTCTGATCACCCAGCCTGCTAAATGGAAAAAGTGGAGTGGTCTTTTAAATGGGGGTAGAGGAGCCAAAGGGTGGTTAAGGATAGAGGGTGTTGCGAGTGGGGACAAACAGGACCAGGGTTCTAAGCCTGAGTACTACTCAGGATATTAAGCTTCCTGGGTTCTTATACATAGTTCATGTAGGATTAGAGGTACCTGTATCATCGTTCTTGCTAACCATATATTAGAACACTCATGAATTTTGTGAATTAAAAATTATTTCAGATGTCTTTTGTGCTAATTAACAAAAGTCTTGGTAAAGATTTTAGAGAGTAATTATTGATAGTAAATTTTAGAGAATCTGGACTCCTGATGAGGGACCTCGAAATTCCAACTAACTCCTCCTAAAGAGTGTACACATAAACATGGTTATACTGAAGTATATTTCTGTGGAACGATTTTAAAGTAAATCACTGTCAGTATAATGTGGTTTTTTTTTTCATTTTTATTTTATGAGAAGGAACATGGTTTTGAAAATTCTGTGGATTTGTCTGCCTTTGAAAGCACCTCAGAGGACCTCACAAGGAGTCATCGCAGAAACACTTCCGGCACACCTTCCATAGCAGTATCTGGGGCCTCTTTCTCCTCAGGTGGGTATTTACAGCGTGACTGCTCTGTTGTACAAAAGTCTAAATCAGGTAGAACTACACTTTTGTGTGTCATTACATGGACGTTTCATGCCTTAGATAAAAATCATCCATTCTTTGACCCATGGTAGTAGGCCCACTCCATAAGAGCTGCTTAAAGGTGGTCCCAGGTGGTGTGTTCAGCCTCCTGCATGCATGCAAAATCCATACATTCAGTGTATACTCTTGCCAGGCATCACTGCCAAGTTTAAGAGCAATATCAAATGTCAGTATAGGAGTGTAAAATATAATTGGCTCCTTTGATATGCAAGATAAGGACCCTTGCCCAGAGTTCAAAGAAATGGTATTTCAATTGATATGGTAGTCAGAAATGCCGTCTATCTGGACAGGTTAATAATTTCCTGGTTTAAGTAAAGACTTATTTGCAAGCAGCATTAAGGTATTAATAATAACCCCTTTCATTTGTATGGTACATTCAAATATATCATTTCACTTCACAACAACAATCCTCTGAAGCAGGTATTATTTATGTTGCAATTTTATTACCTATGAATAAGGACACTCTTTAGACGTATTTGTCATAATGATGAAGTTTATATCCCATGTGTAGAATTAAAATCATGACACAAACCTCAACAAAAAAGTTACTTGTTACCTAGTGATGATATTTGCATAAAGCGTAACGCTGGATTCTGTGCGCTGAGTTGGGGAGTCTCTCCTAGCCAGGTAGCTCCCAAAGGGTTTTCTAACTGTGTGTGGTTATCATTGCATTTTGTTCTGGACTAGAAAATTGGTTCACCTGTGAAATGCAAAAAAAAATTTTTTTTTAGCTAAGCCATCCTGCCACCTGTTGGCAGCTCAGTGGCTGCTCAGCTCGGTCCAGGACTCGAACCGCTGTTGCTCAGAGCTCAAACGCTTGTGAAATGCAAAGTTTTAAACTAGCCTACAAGCCAACCTCCTAATGTGTATTTCTACTGCTTCTATGGAACAGCTCCTGTTTATTGAGTACTCTGTGTCAGGCACTATACTAAGCACTTCTGCGTCATTTCATTTACAATTTCAAACTTAAGTACTGGATTGCTCTCTTAAATCTTTCTCGTTTATAAACAACTATAAGGGGCTGGCCAAGTGGCTAAGTTGGTTAAGAGCTCACTCAAGAGTGCGAGCTCTGAGCAA
This sequence comes from Hipposideros armiger, assembly GCF_001890085.2. Taxonomy (NCBI): domain Eukaryota; kingdom Metazoa; phylum Chordata; class Mammalia; order Chiroptera; family Hipposideridae; genus Hipposideros; species Hipposideros armiger. The sequence continues at coordinate 8,567,178 of NW_017731357.1, read as the reverse complement.
AAACGGTTCGATTCCCGGCCCGAGCTGAGCTGCTGCTGAGCTGCCAACAGGTGGCAGGATGGTTCAGCTAAAAAAGTTTTAAATATATATATATATATATATGCAACTATATTTATCTCAGCAGGACTTTGACATAGAACTGTTCAGTGGAAATAAACTGTCTGTGTCTTAGGAAGCTGTCCGCAGGATTACTGAGTAGTGCATTGTTTTTTAACTTATATTTTCAAAAGCAAGATGTTCTCTTGATGAAAGAATGTTCTAGTGCCTAAAGAAATGGAACTTCTTCCTAATTTACCTCTAGCCACTCACTTTTGTGTGAATTCCCTAAATTTTTAAATCAAGAATAGTTATTGTTATATTTTCTTCTAAGCTTAAGAGCTCATTCTATGAGTTTTTCAATGTCTGAGCAAAACAGAAGACTTAAATAGCTTAAAAATTAACATTTTATAGTAGAGCATTTATTCTTCTATGATCAAAGGAGAAATGACACATCAATGTTGGTAATTCAGTCCAAGGAAATTTCAAAATACTATTAAAAAATGAAAGTATGTTAGCATAAACAGCATTAGGTTACTGACTTGGACTGTTGTTTTCATGACAGTATTTATGCCCCATGCCTGGAAAGAATTGAAATAGAGATGAAACATTTGCAGTAAAAAATGAAACCTTCTAGCAAAATAAGCTGATTCATATCTTTTTTTTTTCTCTTCCTTCCTCCAGACCGGAGTCAATCTGAGTTAGATTTGAGTGGATCATTTACAGAAGACTTAGAGGATACAGTAAACGTAAGAAGCAAGTCTGTCCCTGGAGTTTTAGACAAAGACTTGGTAAGTTGGATGTGGAAGAAAGTCTAATGATCATGAGGAAAGGGCACCATCTTGTTCCAAACCTGTCCACTTTTAGGTGAGAATGAGTTGAGACTAGAGTGAGGCTATAAGATGAGCTCTTCCTATGAGTCTTCACAACCAACATGTAAAGACAACTAAGGAATGATTTAGAAAAGGTAAAAGGTAATCATGGTAATGAGAGAAGATTATCCCTAAGAAAACACCTGTTGGGAATTTCAATTCCTGGCTAAAAGCACATCACTTCACCTAAACCTGGAAAATAAGGGATCTCAGCATTTCCTAAACCAAATATTATTAGACTTATCTGAATATATATATTAATTTTATTGGGGAACAGCCATGGTCATTGGTTACACATTGCTTTCATGCTACAATGGTATAGTTGACTCTTTTAGGGAGGGCACAGCTCACAGTGGCTCATGCGGGGATCGAATTGGCAACCTTGGTGTTATCAGCACCACGCTCTAACCAACTGAGCTAACCAGTCACCCCCTGACTATGTATTTTATATGAACCTTTCTATATCTCAAGTTATGCCTATAAAACTAACTTCTTAATTGAGACTAATTATGTGAAAATTAATATTTAAGGGAACTCATTTATAAAAGGAGAAAGCGGAATTAGATTATTTTAATGTTCCTTCCAGTTCTAATATTCTGATATTTTGATTTCTATAATTGCTATAATGCAATTTGAATTCTTTAGAAGAAAGATATAAAACAAATGTTAAATGATATTAATATAATATTTCCAAAGCAAGCCAGGAAACTCAAGAGTTCTAAAACTCAATGTTACTTACTATAGTATAAAATAACTGGGAAAGTATTTTAAAATCCACCACAAAGTGAAGGCATGCAATAAAATCAAATAGTTTCAAGGGTGACTTATGTTCAACCTTTAAAGAACAGCTAATTCCAAAGTTATGAAACCTATTCCTGATCTTAGAAAACTCTGAAGATCTTCAGATTCATACTTTGAAACTATTATAACCTTAATAGTCAAACTTGATTTTAAAAGCAGTTTCAAAAATACTAATTTAAAAATAATCAAAACTATTAAAACATGATTTCAAAAATACTAAATGTCAAAAACCCCCATAATGTATAGCCTTTTAAATGTTGAAATGGTAAAGCCATTTCCATTAAAATCAAGAACAAAACAGATTCCCACTATTAGTATATTAATCAAGATTGTTTTGAAGTTTCTGGCAATTACAATCCTAGAAGAAAATGAAATGATCTTTATAAATGTTCAATAAGATATGAAATTGTATATTTTTTCTAATATGCTTGAATAACAAAAAACTCTTATGTGATTTGAGTAAGAAAAGCTTGGAATTAGCAAGGGAATTTGGGAAGACCAGCAACTCAGCTAATGTGAGTTTATGGTCCTGGTTGGGCAAGCAATAGACTCACAAAGTAACCAGAAATTTATCGGGAACTCTGATCAATGAGAGTCATACAGGGCCTTGACAAGCTCTCCAGACATTCTTGTGGGGAGCAGTGGGGAGAGTGAAGACTGGAGTGAGCTCAAGCTATTGAGTCATCCCTGGCTAACTATGAGACTGAGCACATGTACAAATAAGACACGAGAAGGCCCAGTAGGAAGAGCTAGAGGAGACTTGAAAAACTGCCTGATTTTGAATGCGCTCTAAAAACAACACAGATTTCACTAATGGAAGAGGGTTGACGGCTCACTGGCTTGAGGTGTTTGAACAACCTCTAAACAATTACTAACTGATCACTAAACTATGCACATATAGGGGTGATCTCTCTAGGAAGTTGAGCTTAAAAATAAAAACAAGATTAAAAAAAATGAGCAGAGACATAAGCAGCCACCAACAGGGCAGGAAACAAATTCCATAGGTTGGTCCAGGCAAGTTACTAAATAAATAAACAAAAAACAAATAAAACAAGGAACAACAAGTAACCCTCAGTGGTAAAAATAATCAGAATCCAGAGCTACTACAATATATAAAGGAAAATGTTGGTGGTTTTTTTTTTAGATCAACAAAATTGATAAACCGTAAGCAAGCCATGATTTCTCAATCTCAGCATTATTGACATTTCTGGCTAAATAATTCAGTGTTGTGGGGGACTGCTCTGTGTACTGTAGGATGTTTGGAAAGATCCCTGGTTTTTACCCAGTAGCACTCCCCAAGTTGTGACAACCAAAAATATCTCCAGATATTACCAAATGTACTCTTAGGGAAAATAAATCACCCCTAGATGAAAGCCACTAAGCTAGAGGAGCCAAGAAAAAGTGAGAGGACACAAATTACCAAAATCAGGAATGAAAGAGGGGGCATCACTACCAACATAACAAATTTAAATGATTATAAGGTAATACCATGAACAACTGGACACCAACTGGGATTGGCAACTTATATGAAATGGACAAATTATGAGGAAGACACAAATTACTAAAATTGATTCAAAAAACAGAAATTCTGTGTAGATCTAGAATAAGTTAAAAGTACTGAATTAGTAATTAAAAGTCTTCCCCAATGAAAAGCCCAGGTATAGATGGCTTCACTGATGAAGTCCATCAAATATTTGAAAAAGAAATATCATTAATTCTTCACAAAGGAAATACTTCCCCACTCATTTTATGAGGCCAATATTACACTGATACCAAAGCTAGACAAAGACATTGCAAGAAAAGAAAACTAGAGACTAATACCCATCATGAATATACATGGAAAATACTTAATAAAATATTAGAAAATCAAGTCCAGTAACAAAAAAGGATTGAACATCATAGCCAAGTGGGATTTATCCTATGAATACAAAAGTTGATTTTGCATTGAAAAATAAATTAATGTACTACATCATATCAGTAGAATAAAAGAATAATCACATCATCTCAGTAGATGCAAAAAATCATTAGAGAAAATCCAACATCCATTCATAATAAAACCCTCAATAAACTAGGAATAGAGGGAACTTCCTCAGTAGAATAAAGGGCATCTTCAAAATTCCTCCAGCTAATTACCATACTTAAAGGCAAAAAGGACCAAATGCTTTCCCCCTAAGTGCAAGAACAAGGTGAGGATTTTCACTTTCACTGCTTCTATTCAATATTATACAGGATTGTCTAGCCCAGGGGTCTGCAAACTGCGGCTCGCAAGCCACCTGCGGCTCTTTGGGTACATACACGTGGCTCTGAAGTAAAATTGAAAATGAAAATAAAACTATCATGGTTTTATTCATAAAAAAATTAAGGGATATTATTCACATAATGGTGATTTCATTTGTTTTATGGCTCTAGAATAATTTTTAAATTGTTGTGAGGGACAGGATTGGCTCTTCTATCTCAAAAGTTTGCCGACCCCTGGTCTAGCCAATATAGTAGGAAACGAGAAGGAAAAGGAGGGAATGAAGGAAGGAAGGGAGGGAGGGGGAAAAAGAAACAGAAAAAAAGGAAAAGAAGGCATCTCATTGGGCAGAAAGAAGTATTAACTTCTTTACTTGCAAATGACATGGTTCTATATGTGGAAGAACCTAAAGAATCAATAAATATATTACTAGAACTAATAAACAAGTCCATCAAGGTTGAAGGATATAAGATCAAATATAAAATACAATTGTATTTCTTTATAGTAGCAATGAATAATCTGAAAATGAAATGAAGACTATAATTTCATTAACAATAGCATGAAAAATACTTAATAAATTCATCAAAAATATGACGATCATGTATATTGGAATTTAGAAAAATATTGCTGAGTTAAATTAAAGAAGATCTAAATTTATGGAGACATTCTATGTTCATTGATTAGAAGATTCAAAAATTTTAAGACATTCTCTCCAAATGAATCTATAAATATCAACCCTATTAAACCTAAGCAGGCTAGTTTATAGAAATGGATATGCTAATTCTAAAATTTATGTGGAAATGAAAAGGATCCAGAATAACAAAATTAATTTTAAAAAACAAAGTTGGAAGACTTAATCTATTAGATTTTGAAATTTAGTATACAGCTATAGTATTAAGTACAGTGTACTATTGGTTTAAACATAGTCAATCAAAGGAATACAATAGAGAGTCCAGAAATAACCCTTACATTTATAATCTATTGATTGGGCAATGCAATGGAGAAAGGATATCTTTTCAACAAATCACAGATCAACAGTGGCAATTGGATATCCATAAGCCATAAAAGGGAGGGGGACTTTGATTCTACCATACACCATGCACAAAAACTAACTCAAAATTGGTTACATACCTAAATGTAAAAATGAAAACTATAAAATGCAAAAATGAAAACTATAAAATCTCTAAAAGAAAACCTAGGGGTTTGTGAATAGTGCTGCCAAGATATGGAAACAACCTAAGTGCCCATCAATAGATGACTGAATAAAGAAATTGTGGTATATTTATACAATGGAATATTACTCTGCCATAAAAAAGAATGAAATCTTACCATTTGCAACAACATGGATAGACCTAGAGGGTATTATGCTAAGTGAGATAAGTCAGACTGAAAAAGACAAATACCATATGCTCTCACTTATATGTGGAATCTAAAGAACAGAATAAACAAGCAAACAGAAATAGACTCATAGATACAGAGAACAAACTGATGGTTGCTAGATATGTGGGCGGTTAGGGGAATGAGTGAGAAAGGTGAAGGGATTAGGAAGTACAAATTGGTAGTCACAAAATAGTCATGAGGATATAAAATACAGTAGG
>NW_017731357.1:8555456-8558660 GCF_001890085.2 Hipposideros armiger | reverse complement strand
AAAAAAGTATTAAAAAAAAGAAAAGAAATGGGTTATGTATTTTTGGGAGGAAGATGACAATGGCAAAGTGCCATTCTCACCATATCATATCCAGAGTACATACTGTCAACGTGACTGATCACTGTTGATGTTGACTTTGATCACCCGGCTGAACTGGTGTTTCTCCACTGCAAAGTTACTCATTTTCCCCTTTTCTATCACAATACTCTTTGGAAGGAAGTCACTTTGTACAGCCCACACTGAAGGAGTTAAGTTCTACCTTCTTGAAGATGGAATATCTACATAAATTATTTAGAATTATTTTACATGAGAGGTGTGTCTCTTCTCACCCATTTACTTTTCAATCACTTATTTACATCAGTATGTACTCATGGCTATTTATTGTATACTTGGAGTTATAATCCAGTACTACTTTATTTTCTTGCTCAGACTTTTCTAGATTTGCTCATTGGGAGCTCTTTCAATTGATTCCTGTGTCCCTTTGACGTATTCCTATCATTGTGGGTTGAGTTTTTTGTTGTTGGTTTGTTTTTGTTTTGAGCACTTTCTTTCTAATCTCATCAGGTGCTCCAGCTTATCTTGTGAGCTCATCAGTGAGAAAAAAGGCAAATAGACCAACATAAAAAAAAAAACAAGGCTTGAACAAGTACTTCATGAAACAGGAAATTTAGTTGGCCAATGATCAGGAAAAGGTACTCAACTTAGTAATAAAGGAAATGAAAATTAACATCATGAATATTAAACATCTACGAGTTGAGCAAAAATGAAAAATACCTGGCATACCAACTGTTGGGAGGCAAAGATATGGAACAAAGGGAACTCTCATACATTACTGGTCAGATTGGAAATTGGCAGGACTACTTCTGAAAGTTTGGCATTATCTTAAAAATAATATAGATGAGCACATTAAGATGTGCATGCTCTATAACTTGGCAGTTCCTCTCACTTGTATATACCCAAGATAAACTTGTGTTTCTGTGCACCAGAGTACATATTCAAGAATATTCATAAAAGCTTTGTTCATAATAGAAAAAACCTGGAGAAAACCCAGATGTTCAGCAACAGAAGAATGGATAAATAAAGTGTGGGATATCATACAAATAAATACTAAATAAAAAATGAACAAACTACAACAACATGCAACAATTTGGATGACACTTAAGACTAATATTGAGACAAAAAAGCAAACCACAAAGGATTATACAACAATTCCACCTACATAAAGTTCAAAAACAGGCAAAGAAAATCATATTGTTTAGGGATGTATGCTAAGGTAGTAAAACTATAAAGAAAAAAGCAAGGATGCGGTTACAGTAAGAGTTAAGATATTATTTCAAATGGAGGAGAAAGGGCTTGTGATAAGGACAGGACACAAAGGGGGCTTCTGCTTGGTCACTTTCTATTGTCATTATACTGTACATTTATGTGTTACGTACTTTTCTATTTGCCATATTTTATAATAAAAAGATAAGAAACAAAAGCACAGAATTACATATATAAAACCTCAATTTATAAAACTGGTTAAAAGAAATTCTTATATACAACTACTCAGATTTGTGTGTAGATCATTATATGATTTTTTCACATAAACAAGAAGAAAGATATAGAATATAATATGTACAACAAGATGCAAAATATTAGTTTAACCTGGGGTGAGAGGAGACAAAGGGAAAGAAGAGAAGCAAAAAAGAAAGGTGTCTATAAAAAAAAAAAACATGCATGATATAATCCATTTGTGTGTGTCTGTATGTGTGTGTGTGTGCGCGTGCGCGCGCCATCCATACCATAAAATATTGAAATTTGGTCATTAGTATGATAATGGGAGGTCTAAGTTTAACTTATATCTATCTACATTGCTTGAAATTTTTTAATATAAAAATAGATTTCTTAAATAACCACCATTTAAAAAGTCATTTTTTCATAAAGGANCTAACTTTAAAATCCCACAGATGTACAATGTAAAACCAGACTGCTAAGAAATTAGTGGGTTAAAGAAGAAATCATAATGAGCATACAAAAACAATCAGAACTACGCAAAAATAAAAATACCAAAAAAAGTAAAGGCGGCAAAAGTATTTCTTGGAGTAAAGTTTTATAGCCTTACATATATTACATAAGACAAGAAGGGGTGACAATTATTCACTATGAATAAACTTTTTAGTTAGAACAGTAGCACATTAAACTCAAAGAACATCAAAATAGAGACATAATTAAGAACAGAAATCAACTACAAAACAGGTAAAATATAAAATAAAAACAAACGGTTCTTTGAAAAAACTAACAAAGTAGACAGTCTCTCAAAAGATTGGCAAAGACAAAAAGAGAGAGGACAAAAGCATAACTCCAGATAAAACAGACTTAAAGATAATATCAACAGTTACATTCCAAGAATTTTGAAAACTTAGATGAAATGAATAAATTTCTATAAAAATGATAATTTTTCAAAAGTGATCAAGAAGAATTTAAAAACCTAGAATTTCTGGACCTGATTAATAAAACTGCAACAGCAGTTTACAATCTCATAAAGACAAATGCGGACCCAGATGACTTCACTGGAAAACCCTATGAAACTTCCAAGGAAATTATTATCCTAAGTATGACATAAAGTATTTTTATTGTGGTAAAATATGCATAACAAAATTTACCATTTTACCTATTTTTGAATCTATAGTTTTGTGGCATAAAATGTATTTATATTGTTGTACAACCATCACCACCATTCATCTCCACAATTTTTTTATTTTTCCCAACTTAAATTCTGTACCTGTTAAATGCTAACCATCATTCCCCCTCTTTCCAGCCCCTGGCAACCACCATTCTGCTTTCTGTCTGTGAGTTTGATTACTCTAGAAGTTTCATATAAGAGGACTCATAAAATAAATTTCCTTACATACAAACTTTTTGGGACAATTGAAAGATGGAATATTTCTAACTGTTTTGCAAGTCCAGTGAAAACCAAGGCATTTTGAAAAAGAAAATGGCAAGCCTATTTTATTTCTAAATATAGATGGAAAAGTCCTAAGCAAAATTTTAGCAAATTGAATTCAGTTGTGTATAAGAAGAATAAAACACCATGACCATGCTGGATTTATCACAGGTTTACAATTATTAGTTTGATTGTTGTTTTAAAGATTTTTATTGGGGAATTGAGGGATGGGAACAGTGCTGGGGAATTGGGGGAAGGAGAACAGACAAGTTGCTGTC
>NW_017731357.1:8519233-8547331 GCF_001890085.2 Hipposideros armiger | reverse complement strand
GTATTATCCTTGATGTCCTGAATGTCATCAAAATGTCTTCCTTTCTACATTTCCTTTATCTTCGGGTGAAGAAAGAAGTCACTGGGGGCCAGATCAGGTGAGTAGGGAGGGTGTTCCAATACAATTATTTGTTTACTGGCTGAAAACTCCCTCACAGACAGTACCATGGGAGCTGGTGCATTGTTGTGATGCAAGAGCCATGAACTGTTGGCAAAACGTTCAGGTTGTCTAACTTTTTCATGCAGTCTTTTTGGCACTTCTAAATACTAAACATGGTTAACTGTCCATTTGGTACAAATTCATAATGAATAATCCCTCTGATATCAAAAAAGGTTAGCAACATTGTTGCAATGAGTTTGTGAACTTAATTGTCAGACCTCGTATAAACTCTCTTTGCATTCACCATAGTCCTTACTTCCCAGTCATTCACAGACAGGAGTTTTGGAACTACAGGGTCACTCAGGAAAGCCTTCCAGGTGGTCTTTTGGGACAGTCCTGTTGCTAAGATACAGAGTTTATGCTCCTTGCAGCGAAGGATAATTTTGTTACATTTAATTTAAAACATGCCGTCTTGTCATTAGTGACTCATCAGAAACTTCATTCATTCTGGTAGATTTGGATTTGTTTTACATTTTTATTTTAGTATTTGGTGTGTTATTTTCTTGTTTAGTGTTCTATTTTGTGGGTTGCTATTTTACTGAGATTTACGAAGCTGTGGTCTTACACTACCCAGGTGGCCACACAGTTGCTCAGGGGAATCACGGCAGCTGTGGGTGACCTTGTTAAAGGTGCAGTTACAGCTCCCAGGAGACTGATGGGATGCTCTGTGGGTGTCTGAGAGAGAAGCTTTTGGCTCTTGCTAGCACAGAATATGAGATGAGCTTTTCTTTGTTCTGATCAATGCATTCTAGACCTTGAAGTAGATTGACCTTGAGACTACCAGTGAAAAAGGAGAAAGCTACAGGGATGGGGAGAGGAGATGGGTTTAGAAATGCGTCATTGACCACTGTGTTCTTTAGAAGAAATGAATCAAGGAAAGTTATTCACTATCCCAAAAGGGCAATGCTTTTCCCCTCAGCACGCTTCCTGCCTTCCTTAATAATGGTGCTATATCTTGTTGTCCTTTCTCAGTCTTGCATTTTATAAACTAGAAAAACAAGCAAAACAAGTGATTTTCACTTTCTAACCTTTCCCTAGACTTCCCTGCTGGTTATTAAAAAACAGGAATTGTAATTGAATGAAGGGGTTGACTTCTGTCAAGAGTTCATTAGAATAGCACTGGACACCTCTTTTCATCTTGTTTATTCTAGACCAGCCTTAACAGCATGATGAGCGTTTACAGTGAAACGGGAGACTATGGCAACGTGAAGGTCAGTGGTGAAATCCTTCTGCACATCAGCTACTGCTACAAAACTGGCGGGCTCTACATTTTTGTCAAGAATTGCAGAAATCTGGCCATAGGAGATGAAAAGAAACAGAGGACAGATGCGTAAGCACATACCATATTCCTCAGATTATTTCATTCACTGAAATTTTTGTCAGTGTGTGTTTCTTTTTCAGAAGATTCTGAGCATTCTCCTCTTGATCCAGAACCTTTTCCGAAGGTTGATTGTCGCTTTCCTCCTATGCCACCCTTCTAAATATTCTCTGAAGTACATGTGTAATGGTTGTGTCTGTAGTTACCTGATTTTTTTACCTGGTTTTTAAGAAGCTATTCATTCCTCAACATGATTTAGGACTGACATATTTGTAGTTTACACAGAGTCAGCTCTTTGAGATAGAACGCTGACACATTGGCACACCCAGGATGACTAAGAGTTGGTTTTTGTTCTGAGAAAATTGCTAAGCCATTAGCCCGATTGAACAACTCTCAAAATGGCAATTTTGACTCTCTCAGGATTCCTGGGATCAGCCTGGGAGGGCAGGTGTGAACCATGGCACGTTGGAGGGGAGCTGCATATAAAAATGTATCAGGAGTTCTGAGGACCACTAACAGGTTTGATGATTCACTAGGAGGACTCACGGGACTCCACACATAGCCATAATCAGCAAAGGGAAGAGGCATATGTGATGAAGTTCTGACAAATCCAGGCTTACTCTTTCAAGTGTTCCCTCCCAGTGGAGTCACACAGGATGCACTTAATTCTTCTAACAACGGGGTATGATAATACTTGTGAAATGTTGTCTGCCAGAAAAGCCATTTAGAGACTCAACTGGTCACATACCAAAATTCCAGTCTCCCAGAAAGAAAGCAGATGTTCAGCATATGCCATATTGTTTTCACAAATAGTTTAGTTACGGTGACCCACTTACATCTGTTCTCGGAATGATGAGACTCCTCCCAAAATCCAAGTCCCAAGATGCCAGCCAAGGACCAACTTTGTAAGCAGGCATTTTTAAGGATAGCAGCCTCAGACCTGCTAGGTGACCCCTTTTCTACATACTAGATGACCTAGATTCAATAAACTCAGCCAAGAAAGGATTCTGAGTACAGATTGGTCCATTTACTTCCTCAGCTAAATATCACAGGGCTTCAGGACCAATATAATCATTTAGACTAGCATAGAAAGGGATCATCGAAAGCCGCAGTAGATGTACTTCAGGACTCTGGTAGCATCATGTACATCTTACATGTTTCTGCATCTGCCATGATGCCCCTGCTCCAAGAGGCTTCTGGGATAGTTCAAGGCAAGGTGTTGGTAGAATTGCTATTGTGACTTAGGTTTTTGTTTTCTATTTTTTCTTTTTCACCATTTTTCTTCATTCACCCCGTACCATTGACTCCCTTCATCAGAAGTCCTAACATCTGAATGGAAAGGAATATAACCCCATCATATTTTGTGAGACCGCTGATCATAGTATTAGATTATAGTTATTAAGTAGTATAAAGTCATCTCCTTGTATGCATTAACTGATTTAGTCCTCACAATGCCATAAGTTAGATACTGTTATTATCCCAGTTTTATATATGAGGACACTGAGGCAAGGAGAGGTTAAGTAAGTTCTCGAGTTCAGCAAAACTAGTGAGGAATGGAGTGATTCAAACCCAGTTGGCTTGACTCCAGAGCCCACACTCTTTACACTTTACTGCCTTACTCTTATTGAAGGCCCAGAGTGATTTTTAAGGTGTTCTCTTACATAGGCTGTATCGTCTTTGGTTCTATCTCTTATGCTTACTGGCCTGTTCCCTTTACCTCTTTTATTTACTGAAGTCCCTGAGCATTTCTTGCAAAGTAAATGTGTCTCAATAATTCATTTCATCTTCTTATCACCAACAGTTACGTCAAGTCGTACCTTCTTCCTGACAAGTCTAGAAACAATAAACGCAAGACCAAAATCAGAACAGGCACTAATCCAGAATTCAATGAAACGCTAAAGGTAAGTAAACAGTCTCTCATAGCAACTGAAATGATACTGTTCACAACCTCACTGGTTTAGAAGTAACTACAGGGAATTTGCATGGCAAGGCTTATGTGTATTTTAGAGAAGTAGAATTTGAATAAATTACTGTAATGCTCTTGGCTTTCCTAACAGTTTTTGGTAAGGAAAAAATGTAAGCCACTCTTATGCTGTTTATTTCTCTGCTGCTGCTGAAGTTACATCTTAAGTAGAGATGATCCAGCAAAATTACATCTGAACTGGTACATCTTGTCAAAAACAAATGTTTCACCCTTGGGAAAACTGTGCTTTTTGTAGTTCCCCTTAAAGGAAGTTTGTCACTTTTGACACTGACTTAGCAGGTCACTTTGTACACAGTCATTGTTCTGCTAACACAGCATGAATATGTGCTATTTCTTGTGAGGGTTTCAGAATTTGGCTAAATTTAGGCAAGTGGTTAATGAATAGTGGTGACACAGGGTTAGATTTGAGAAATATCAGAGAAAGTGACCTAGATAAGATAACGCAGGCCACAATCCTAGAGCAATTACTTTTCCCCATGGGCTTCCATATAACAACCCCTTCTCTCACCCTGGACCAATCTAGCCTGGTAAGAAAGATCTGGGGAGACTGTAATGTAGAGGTTATTGGAAGTTGCAGGGCAATTTATGGATCTTGTGTCCAGAGTGGTGGAATCAGAGTCCACCATGGCAGCAAGTTTGTGAGTGGGGCCATGTGTGGAAGCAGGAGCCAGTATTAAGAAAGATCAAAATGAGAATGAATGAAATCAGACAAGGGGTGAATCCAGTGGCCATAACAGGACAGCAAAGATGAGCCCACACAGAATAGAAAAGCAGAGTCACATGGCAAATTCAGGAAGCAGGGGCCAAGGTTAATCATGCCAGGAGAGGTATAGAAGCAAATCTAAGATCAGGAATCAGTCAGTCTGAAGCATGTCCTCGGTGGTAGCTGCACAGAACAAAAGGAGGTTTGCAGGTGTGTGGCATGGGATCCTGGATGATGTTCTCCTGGAAAAAGAAAAGCTACCCAAGCAGTATTTCGTTTTTGCTCAACCTACATATATATCTATTCATCCCTGCATTTAGGATGGTTTTTATGAAGTGTGGTATTTGCAAGTGTCTCACTGCCAAGAATCTTCTGGATTTCCGAGTTCTCATTTTGAATAAAATAAGACAAAGAAGTTAGAGAATTGACAGAATAACCTTGACCTTACAAAGTAGATGGTTAAAAAATAATCAGGCAAATGAAAAACAGGTAAAACTGGAAAGGGAATAATCTTTACCCCCTTAACACTTTTTATACACTATCTGAAGTTTATCAAACCCCCCTCCCCAAATAATTTGTTGATACATCTTTCAGTGCTAGCACAAAATGAGTTCATAGAATAGAATCTCATTTGTAGCAGAAATGAAAAATTAAGTGTTTTTTGGTGTTTGGTTTGTTCCTATTACTAATGCATCTGATATGAAAGATGACAGAAGTAAATTTCAATCTGGCTTAGAATTGGGCAGAACCCTCTATGTGGAATGTGATATTGTCAATCTCATTTGTAGTACACTATCAGCCATACCCAACTGGAAACGAGAACTCTGCAGCTCTCAGTCTGGCATTATGATCGATTTGGACGTAACAGTTTCCTTGGGGAAGTGGAGATTCCTTTTGACTCGTGGAACTTTGAAAATCCAAGTGATGAGTGGTTTGTGCTTCAGCCCAAGGTAGGAAATGCTTCCATATTAGTCATACAGTTATGCAGCGAGTCAAGTTATGAGCCCAAATTGATGTCACAGGCCTAAAGGATCTAAAGACTTCAGATTATCATGTGATAATCTGAAAGACTATTGCAGCTCATGTTGGAATGATGTAATAAATGTAAAATAAATTCTTTTGGAAATCTTTCTTCAGTAGACTGTATAATGCCAACCACATAATCATATATATTATGAACTTGACTTACTAAAAATGTATTCATCATTTGAAGGTTTCCATGAATAAACAAAAGGAATACATTACATGATCCTATTAGACAGTAAAAGCATTCATTTTCACATAGGCAAAAACAAATGCATAGGGCAAGATCAGTCTCAAAATTGTCTCTCCATTTCTCATTCTCCACAATTCAGACATAAGCAGGAGTAGTCTTGCCTCGGCTCCTATGAGGAAGTGACCAGTAGTTAAAGTATCTGGTTTCCTACGTTCCAACTTTTGTGATTCTTAACCTAAGTCTTGAGTTATAGTCAGAAAAACAATCTCAGAGCTGGTTCTAGAAATTGACAATATAATAATATGTTCTAAACTAGAGCAAGAGTACCTTGGATTCACTCAATGCAGCTGGAGTCTGTCTTTCTACATGTGCAGTGACTTTTTAAGTCAGTGAGGTGAAAAAAGTTCACATTTACATAACCAAACATTGTTCTTTATATAGAGAGGCAAAACAAAAAAACCAACCAAACAAACAAAAAAAAACAAACCATAACGGTAATGATAGTGAACTCAAATCAGACTTCCTGGGTTCAATCCTGGCAGCATCACAATTGTCTGTGCGACCTTGGGCAAATTCCTTAACTTCCTAGGCCTTGTTCTCTCATTTGTGATATCATAATTGGACATAGCTTATAGGGATGCTGTGAGGCCTGAATACGCATTCTGTGTGATGCTCGCAGTATTGGATCAGGCACATTATAAGCTCTCAGTAAATGCTAGGTCATATTTATGCTCCGTTGCAGTCCCTGTATTGCAATTGACAGAAACCCCAGCTCATACTGTTCAAAAAAAGTAAAAGGAAATTATTGGCCAGTGATTGTAAAGCATGACTTGATCCAGATGCTCAGATCTTATCAAGGCCCTGGAATCCCCTGGTCTCTCATCTCTGTATTAGCTTCATTTTCAAACTTCATACAGTACTGACCTCCCTCACTGGCTTCAGGCATGTTTCTCTTGGACACTACAGTAGCTGCAAGCCTGTCATTCTTGCAGCACATTGTCCAGGAGAGGAGACAGTTCCTCCTCCTCCAGCAGTTCAACCACTGCCCTGGGCCTGGTTCTCCTAATTCTACTTGGATTATTTGCCCATCCTGAGTTTATCACTGTGACCAGGGAGGTGAGCTACATTGACTGGCTTACGACAATCAGAACGTGCTCTGATCCTGAAAGTGGTATTGCCCTAAAGGAAATCCAGGTACACTAGCATGAAAGGAATGGGGAGGGGATGCTGGACAGGAGAAATCAAAGGTTGGATATCATCAACAGCAATAAACATTGATCATGATCAATAGCAGCATTGGTCACATCTAATTTTACAACAACCATTGTGAGCCAAGTATCGTTATCCCCATTTTTTATGCGGAGACCGAGACTCAGAAGTTAAATATAGCTTTCTGGTGGGGTTTTATAACTGTTGACCTCAAACATGGTGTAAAGAACTCATGGAAAATCTTCAGGAGATATAATTGGGCTGTGGGTAAAATTGACAATAAAATATGATAAAAATCCTTAAACATAAAATAACTACAAGCCCTTGACTAACATAAGGGTGATATAGATACAAAGTACAATAATAACAAGTAAGTTCTCAATACAGTAACATTCCCCTAGCATTAATTATGAGAAATATTTGGTCATTATAGCACTGTGTCTCTTGGAATTGAATGAAAAGCCTCACCATTAAGGATAGCATTTAATATGACTTAGCAGTCTCCTGTGACTCGCTTCCTTTTGTGTATAATGCGTGAGCATCATGGAATCATAGTTAGAAAAGGTCCAAGACATCATATGATGTGTGACACAGATGGAGGACAAGTAACATGCATCTTAGTACATGAAATTAACTTGTCTGTCATAAATTTAATATTAAAGCACACTGGGACTCTTTGGAGGGTTTCCAGTCAGTTTCCTGGAAATGGTTGAAGGATTTGTGCTGGGATAGTACCTATGCTCTCCCTGGCCTCTCCCAGGCATCATGTGTGCTTAGGGACCAACAACATTCCGAAGTAATCACCTTCACCTTGCCATTGAGTGGTTCCACTATCATAAGGGAGAAGCATCTCTCTGACCCTGCTCAAGGTAGAAAAGTCGTGATTTTGTTTAATGTCTGTAGAACTTAGTTGGTCCTCTGCCAGATGACCTTGGATTCCTTTCACTGCATCTGTTAGGAATTTTGCCTCCAACAGCCTCCACCTGAGACTCTTTAGAAGCGTGTCCTCAGGCTACAGTAGCTTTTTCCCACAGGGGCAGAGCGCCAGAAGTTCTGAGGAGCTTATGTACTCCTTGCCACAAGGCAACCCTTAGCCAGCACCTGGCTAAGATTGAGGTTGGGGGAGGGGCAGTTATTCTGAAAGCCCAATTCCCTCACTAAGAGTGGGAAAAATTCCCTGGCTTGCGTTGCACTCCAGAGGTCCCCAGCCACATCAGGCTGTGCCCTCGCCTGGCTCCCTCCCCTCTCCTGACCTGTTTCCCCCACCCCTTCACTGCTGTATCCTGGGAGCACTTCCTTTAGTAAGTCACTTGTATAAGAACCCTCACCTCAGAGTCAGCTTCTGGGGAACCCAACATAAGTTTGTGTCTCTAATCCTTGTCATCTTGCTCTGCCAAGCTTCCTCTGACACATATAGAGGAAAAGGCTACAGGCTCGGACTTTCTTAGCTACCAGGCCTTCCAAAACCCCGGGGACCCATGCAAAAGCCTGCTCTGTACGCTGCCACACACTTCATGAGTGACTTATCTTCAGGCTTAGCTGGGGTGGATTATCA
Source organism: Hipposideros armiger (assembly GCF_001890085.2). Classification (NCBI taxonomy): domain Eukaryota; kingdom Metazoa; phylum Chordata; class Mammalia; order Chiroptera; family Hipposideridae; genus Hipposideros; species Hipposideros armiger. Next base: position 8,539,187 of record NW_017731357.1, on the reverse strand, counting down.
GAAGTGTCACTTCATCCTCAGTCTCCTGTCTCAGTCATTTCAGTGCAGGAGTCACTTCATCAGCTGCAGCTATAGCATGAGCAGCTCCGGAGGCCTGATGTTTCTTGTAGGTTATCCAGCTGAGGAAGTGAAGTGTGAGCTCCAGGGACCAATTTCCTTAGTAATAGGTGATCAGAATTAATAGTCCTCAATCATTCAGAAATACTGATATCCTTCCGTAGTGGGGGCCCTGGAAAGACTTAGTTCCTTAGTGCTCATTGACTCTGTGTTACTGAAAGTGCCTCTACACCTCCCTTTGTTTTTGCTAGATCTTACAGCACTAAGCCAGTCCGGAGGCTGGTGCAGACAGAGCAAGAACTCAAGATGCCAAAAATACTGGAAGGTAGTTCCACGGAATAACTTCCATTTTACTGCATAACATGGAATTGCTTAATAGTGATAACTCATTGTCTTTCTGAAAGGCATGTTCAGTATTTAGACAAGAAGGATTTGTTAGTATGAATTGCCTTGCTTGCATTCCCAGAAGGTGCTATATATTATAAAAACAAGGACCTTTGAAAATCAACAGCAAGCTTACATGGTTTTCCAAGGAAAACTTTTCTGTTCTGCCTTCAGGCAGACAGTAAATGCAAGTTCCTGTGGAATTATTACCTAGCTAATAGGCTCTTTCTTTATTGGGCACTTTTGGCGGACTTTTGTATGTAAATTATTATCCTGTCTTAGACGTGTCAGTGCACTGGGAACTCTGATTCCTACTGTGATGGAAAGTACATCTCTCTGTCTTTCTCTTCAAAAAGCAGAAGATAATGGGTGTTACCTGATTTTTTTAAAAGATTTTATTGGGGAATTAGGGGAGGGTAATAGTGTTGGGGAATTGGGGAAGGGGAACAGCCAAGTTGTCCTTCAATCTTAGTTGTGGAGGGCGCAGCAAGCTCAGCTCCAAGTTCATTCACACCGCTGAGCTCAAGGTGTTGTGTTCAATTAGTTGCGGATGGCCATAGCCACCATCCCATGCCGGAGTCTAACCAGCAGCCTCATTGTTAAGAGTGCATGCTCTATCCACTGACCCATCTGGTTGACTGCTCAGCTCAAGGTGCCGAGTTCAGTCTTTAGTTGTGGGCAGGTGTAGCCCACCATCTTGATCAGGCAACCTTGTTGTTAGCAGCATGTGGTCTCACCAGCTAAGCCACCCTGTCACCTGTTGGCAGATCAGCTTGGGCGCAGCTCACTGACCCATGTGGGAATCAAACCGGCGACACTGTTGCTCAGAGCTCGCACTCTTAAGCAAGCTCTTAACCAACTGAGCCACTCAGCCAGTCCAGGTGTTACCTGATTTTGCCATACCTCTGCTCAGTCAGATACCCTCACTGGCTCCCTACTGCTTTTGGATATGGGTTGAATAAATCCTACCCCTCACCCTGGCACTCAGTGCTCCCTTGATATGACCAGGCTTCTGTAGCAGAAGGGGTTGTCGGCACTCTTCCCATGTCCCCATTTTCATGCATACGTGGCTGCCCATCACTTTCACTCCCACCAGCCAACACTGGCCAGCCTTGGTAGGAGAGAAGTCCTCAGGCTGCTGGGGTGGAGTTGGTCTGTGGGCATGGAAAGCCAGAATAGCCTGGGCATTTAAGTCTCCTGGGGGTTGAGGGCAGAAAGAGTAAAAAAATTCTCATTCCCTTGCCTCTGACAGGGCCAGCTGTGAGGTGTTCTGTCTTTTCCCAGCAATCAGGACAAAGAGTTGATCAGTTAATAGGGAACAGAAATCACTCACATACATATACCCCAAGTGTATTTCTTAAACATTTATTTTAACTCAAATAAATGTGCATTCATTTTCAAGTCTTCTAATATAGGGACAATTTATTTTATCTGAGTATGGTTTCAATGATTAATGCTGTCATATCTTCCTGGCATAAATTCTACACATAATGCATTGTCATCACCAGTTTCTAGTTTGAGTTTCTCTAAAGGGCACCAAGAATTTAAGAATAATTTCAAAATAAACCAAGTATAAAAGCTTTCTACATATTCATGATTTTTCCTGATCTTGTATAGCTTCAAGCTCAAATATAATCCAATAGCAAATTTACTTTCAAATCTTTGGTTCTTCTAAAGTGTTGGACTTAATTTTTATAGGAACAGCTGTCTTTTTATACTCTTCAGTTTATGCAATATTAAATTATACAATTAGAACCACAAAGATGCCTGGCATAAAGAACTTAGGAGACTAATGCAGCTGACTCTTGAGGAAAATGCAGTTCAACTGATGGGAGCAGACATGCACCGTCTTTGTAGTGAGGATCCTGCTCTTCATTGGGAATGAAGAGTATTAATTAATCTGATGAATCGGTTAAAAAAGAGCAGATTAATAGAGCTTCTGCTGCATATACATCTGCTGGATAGACTGAGAACTCATTGAAAGTAGGGCTTATGTCTGTGTTCCCACAGCAATTATTAAAATGCCTTAAAAGCATTACTACAAGAAGCCATTCCGAATGTGTTGAGTTGAGTTGAATTGAATTGGATTGGATTGAATTGAATTCTGCTACTTTTGTCTGAGCAGGAGTTGGTTGAATAATGTAACGTGGTGATATGCAAGGAGATGATGCTGCTGTCTTGGAAGAATGTCCCTGCAAGAGTACCCAAAATACCCCCAAGACATTAGATATGTGCAGAGTGCAAGATGACTTCCTCCTTTGACTTTCTTTTTTATGTGATTGTGATGCTACAAGACTTTACTTTGGTTGTTTTCTAACTTTCACAAGATTTGAGGACTGTATTTATATGAAGTCACCAGTATATTTTAATTTAAGCTAAAACCAATGAAACATTAATAAATCCCAATAATGCATATGTTGGCCCCTACTAATACACTCTATATTAGTATGTTGTAATACCTGCACATATCACTTTTTCCTACCAACATATTTTCCTATCCAAAAATTTCATCCAAAAGCAAATAGAGCCTGCACCAGTTGTATAAAAAACTACCATAAACCTTAGTGGCTTAAAACAATAATTTATTATTATCACTCATCATTCTGTAGGGTAATTGGACTCAGCTACGTGGTTCTCATTTAAGGTCTCTCATGTTGTTGCAGCCACATGGTAGAGTGAGGCTGAAGTCCTCTTAAGGTTTGACCCGGCTGGTTGTTCAAGTTGGCTGTCGCACACTTGATCTTGGCTGCCAGCTGGGAACTCAGGTCTGCCAATTGAAGCACCGACATGTGCCTTGGGCCTCACGTCATGGGTCCCCAGAGAGAGCATCCCAAGAATATCCATTCCAGGAGAGAAAGTAAAAGCTGAGAATCTTAAGGCCTGGGCCCAGTAACTGGCACATTGTCACTTTGGCCATATTCTACCAGTCAAAGCAATCACAGAGCCCACTCAGATCCAAAGAGAGAGAACAAACACTGTACCTCTCATTGGCTACAGTGTCAAAAAAGTAGTGACCTCTTTAGCCTGCCATAATGTCCATTATAATTTTCCATTATGACATTCACATACAATTTTCTGAAACTTTAAAATAATAAGAAAAGTCCTTTTACAAGGTACTCGATCTAAAATAGTCAGATTAAATATTAGGTGGATAGAATGTTTCACCATCTAATCGCATTTTTGCCCCTGGTAAGATGGTTGAATTAAAAAAAATACTTGAAATGATTTTCCCACCCTTACTAATAAGTTTTACCATGACCAAGAGGAAAGAAAGTCAACCAAGGATTCCTTTTCTTTGTAATGGCCTTGGTCTTTTTTTGCTGAGGCTTGAACTATGCTGTAAGTTTTTGGGTTTCTGAATCCTTTCAGTCTGCCTTTTCTCAGAAGAGAGCAGTTCTCAACCCTTGACTCAGTGCTCAGGAGTCAAGTCACTAAAGAAAAAACCTGAGAAAGTACATTACTTTCCTTACCCTGTTTATGAAAAATTAAAGTTTAGTTAACTCAATGGCAAGTGGGAGACTTACAGAACAGAGCCTGTGAGTTCACGTTTAATTTTTTTTTTAAGATTTTTATTGGGGAATTGGGGGGATGGGAACAGCGCTGGGGAGTTGGGGGGAGGGGAACAGACAAGTTGTTGTCCTTTTGTTCTTCAGTCTAGTTGTGGAGGACATTGCTTAACTGGCCCAAGTTGGCACCATCATTGCGCTCTTCCTGGGACAGGCAGATCAGTCGCCCGCTGGCCGCTCACTGTGGCTGCTGGCCGCTCACACTGGCTGCTGGCCACACACGGTAGCCCATGGCAACCCACTGCCACAGGGGCTGCAGCCTATGCCGTCACTGGCGACTCACGGCAGCCCAGCTCTAGGTTGAGCTGTTGTTCAGCATCTTAGCTGTAGAGGGCAGTGTCACTGGTCCTCATATGTGGGATCCGAACCGGGGCTCTCTGGTGTCCCAAGCCAGTTCTTAACCATCGCACCACTCGGCCGGCCCCACATTTAATTTTTTAATTTAAACTTTTGATTTTGAGATGTTCGTAGATCCACATGAAGTTATAATAAATATTACATATACCCATTACCCAATTTCCCTCAGTGATAACGTCTTGCAAAGATATAGTCATGGGATATGGAGTATAGTAGTATAGGGAATAGAGTCAGTGGAATTGTAATAGATATATACAATGTCAGAGGGACAATAGATTGGGGGAGAAGAGGTTATCACTTTGTGACAGGTGAAATGCCTAACTATTACATTGTTTTGTACACCTGAAACTAATAAACAAAAAAAAGCTATAGTGCAATATCACAGGTAAGATACTGACATTGATATAATCTACCAATTTTATTCAGATTTCCTCAGTTTTCATTTGTGTGTGTGTGTGTGTATTTAGTTCTTTGCAATTTTATCACGTGTAGCTTTGTATCCACCATCACATCAAAGTATAGAACAGTTATATTGCTACAAGGATCCCTCATGTTCTTCTATAACCACGCCCACTTCCCTCCTGCCATTCCCATCCCTAACTTCTAGCAACCTTAATCCGTTCTCCGTATTTATTATTTTGTCATTTTAATAATTTCATATAAATGGTATAGTATAGTATGTATCCTTTTGATACTGGCTTTTTTTCACTCAGCATAATTCTCTTAAGATTCATCCAAGCTTTTACATGTATCAGTAGTCATTCCTTTTTTATTGCTGAATAGTAGTCCATGGTATGACTGCACCACAGTTTATTTAACCATTCACCTGTTGAAGAACATCTAGGTTGTATCGTTTTTTACTATTACAAATAAAGATGATACAAGTATTTGTGTACAGGTTTTTGTGTGGACATAATCTTTCATTTCTCTAGAGTAAATGCCCAAGGGTATAATTGCTAGGTTGTATGCCAGTTGTATGTTTAGTCTTACAAGAAACTGCAAACTGTTTTCCAGAATGGCTATACCGTTTTACATTATTACCAGCAATGTTTGAAGGAACCAGTTTTTCCACATTGGATTTTAATGATGTGAAAATTACCAACATAATTTTTTAATAATTGGTGACTGGCAACCCAGTGTGAATCAAGCATTGTTGCCTACTTTCCCCTTCTTGGTCATTTAGGAAAGCCTTGAGACCTCCAGGACAGACAGGAAGAAGTATCTTATGAGGCTTTTGTCAGTAGCATCTTTATTCTTGCCTCATTCTCCCAAACTACATGTGTGTTCAGTGATAGAGCAGTCCTCAGTGCATCACAGGCACTCAGTATCTGTTGACTAACCATATGTGTTACACATCTCCCCTCAAATTACTTTAATGTTAAATGTTATATGCAAATGCTTTCATAGAGTTCTCCAGCCTCTCTTTTCTCATACCTAAGACATCTCTTAAACCAATAAGTGCTATCATAGTTGAATGGAAATGGGTTGTCACAATTAAACCAAGTAAATACTGTACAAACATGGGCTACAAAATAATAAAACAAGCATTCTCACTTTCTCTTTTTGACCTGTCTCCCCTTGACTAGGTGGAATTTGCTGCTGACATTGGCCTTCAATACAAAGGAGAGCTGACAGTTGTTTTATGTTACATTCCCCCAGAGGAGAACCTGATGCGTTCACTAGGACAACTTCAAGGTAGAGTAAAAACCAATGACTTTGATCAAGGACATTCTGTTTCTAGAAGCTAGGGAATAGGGGTCAGGAATTGGTTGGACTATGTTACTTTTGCATTACACAGATAAAATAAATCTAAAGGATTAGGTGTCTGACTTTTGACGAGAGTTGAAAAGTATATACTATATACTATATATATGGGGAAGGGTGTGGGATCATTACAAGGAAAGGACAAAGTTCATACTTAGAAACCAGCCTGAATAGAGAGATTTGTTTCCTGGAAGTCCCAGAGATAGAGGATCTGCCCCAGGGTGGACTGAGTGGTAAAGAAGGACAGTCTTTGGAGGTGTAGATAGCTGCCTTATGGATTTGTGACATTCACAGCTACTCGGAGTCTTGAGGAAGACGATGACCTAGAACACAGAATGTAAAGGAAACATAACAACTTTTAAATCCCTCTTGCCCTTCCTTTCTCCTTCCATCACCTCCTAAAGGCAGTCTCCTCTATCCATCCATTCACTATCACCCTCTTCAGCGTGACTGTGCAAGTAACTTACTATCTTCTCGGCTTCAGTTTCCTCACTTCATAGGGATATTGCAAGGATTAAATAGGTTCATTCATGCAAAGTGCTTAAAACCATATGAAATAATGGTGGTGGTAGTTTTTATTCATATTTGAGCACATTTCATTATAATAAAAGTGTGATGTGGGGGGCTGGCCGAGTGGCACATTGGTTAAGAGCTGGCTTGGGATGCCAGATCTGAGCAGCAGGGCCCCAGTTCGGATCCCACATGTGGGCCAGTGATGCTGCACCCTCTACAGCTAAGATGGTGGACAACAGATCAACCTGGAGCTGGGCTGCCGTGAGTCACCGGCGACAGTGTAGGCTGCAGCCCCTGCTGCAGTGGGCTGCATAAGCTACTGTGAGAGGCTGGCAGCAAGCGTGAGTGGCCGGTGGCCGGTAGCCGGTGTGAGCTGCCAGGAGCCGCCGTGAGTTTCTGTCCAATGGCCGGTGACCAATCTGACTCAGCCGGGAAGAGCGCAACGATAATACCAACATGGACCAGTGAAGCGACGTCCTCCACAACTAGACTGAAGAACAAAAGGACAGCAACTTCTCTGTCCCCGTTCCCTGATTCCCCAATGCTGTTCCCCTCCCCCAATTCCCCAGTAAAATCTTTTTTTTTTTAATGTGCTGTAGGAAGAGATTTCTCTCCCTCAAAAATGTAATTGTGCCTGGGCTGTAGTCTTTAGAGCTGGCCCTGCATGGAGTTGACAATTTAGAAGACTAAAACATCAAAGAGGGGAGTTATGGAATTTTATCTTATGGAGGTGTGGCACTTGTGTGTGGCTTTCATTGTAACTATTTCCTACTGAGAGCAGGAATGTGGCCCAGGGAGCTCTCAGGGTCTTTTCCGTTTTATTCCTTTATACCCTGTGAAAAGATATACCTTGTAGGGGAGTACTTAAAAATTTAAATTTATTTGGTCATTTTTTCCAACAAACACAAATGAAAGACCTATCTAGAAGGAATCCAATAGGGTAAAAAACATTTAAATCAGTACATGGAAAGAGATACAGTAATGTGAAGACCTGATTCAATCAGCAAATGAAATAAATCTTCATAATGTATGAAGTGATCCCCCAATAAGTCCAGTACCCATCTGACACCCTACATACTCTTTATAGCATTATTGATTATATTCCCCATACTGTATTTCACATCCCCGTGGCTATTTTGTGACTACTAATTTGTACTTTCTAATCCCTTCCCCTTCTCCCTCATCCCCACCCCCCTTCCATCTAGCAGCCATCAGGTTTTTTCCCTGTATCTCTGAGTCTATTTCTGTTTTGTTTGCTCATTTATTCTGTTCTTTAGATTCTACATATAAGTGAGATTATATGGTATTGGTTTTTCTCAGTCTAATTTATTTCACTTAGCATAATATACTTTAGGTCCATCATGTCATTGCAAATGTTAAGATTTCATTCTTCTTTATAGACTGTGTAGATGCCTCACCACTGTGCTGTACACCTGAAGCTGAAGTAGAATAGCATTGAATGTCAACTATAATTAAATATGTGTGTGTGGATGGATGGATGGATGGATGGATAGATAGTTAGACAGACAGATAGATAGATAGATAGCCATGGGATGTGGAGTACAGCATAGGGAATATAGTCAATGGAATTGTAACAGCTATATACGGTGTCAGAGGGGTAGTAAGTAGACTTTGGCGGGGCCAGGGTATTACATTGTGAGGGGTGTTAAATGTCTAATCATTATGTTATTTTGTAAACCTGAATCTAATATAAAAAATGGAAGTTAAAAAAATGAAATAAATCTCTGTAGATTTTCTTTGTAAATTTTGAAGTAGAACCTATGATCGAACTCTCTTCTCTCCTCTTCCATCCTTTTCTGCGTCCTGCCTCTCCTCCTCCTCCTCCTTCTTCTTCTTCTCTCTCTCTCTCTCTCTCTCTGTCTCTTTCTCTCCCCCCACATCTTTCATTTTTATGGCTTATGCAGGAAAGAAGACCATTAAAAGAGAAAAGAAGAAGGCGTCGCCTGTAATTTCTGGAGGAATACTAGAAGTATTCATCAAAGAGGCAAAGAATCTGACCGCAGTGAAGTCAGGAGGCACTTCTGATAGCTTTGTGAAGGGGTAATTTTCTTTCAGTTCATTTTAGATGACACTTAGTGGGAGATGAAAGAATCTGTGATCCATGAGACAGTGGTGGCAGTGAGACTTCCATGCTCTTCTTATTTGACATGTACTAGGAAAAAGCTACCCTTGAATGCTGGCTCTTCCAGCTAAAACAATACGAATATAGAGTGAACTGCTTATTCTAGCCCTCAGCCTGCTTCCAGCACATTTTAGGATTTCCCATCACTCTCACCTTCAAGATGGGCAGATTTTCCTGTGCGATTTGTTTCTTGAAGGAGGAGAAAGTATGATTTTTCTGTGTAATGTACTTTTATTGTGCTTTATTATCATTTGGTGCTGACAGTATGCAACAACAACAAAAATATTGGATCCTTGGTGATTTGCTCTCTCGAGGGAAATAGTAAAAAGTGGAGATATCAGAGCATCCTCCCTGGAGATACTTACTCCCTGGAGAGTGCTTTGGGGAAGGTCTGGGACTGCCCGCTGGGAATGTGTGCCCACTTTGTTTTTTGAGGGAATATAGCCCTTTAAATGGACATTCTTGCCCATTCTAGGCAACCCAACAACAAATATCTCTTGATATCTATGTTTCTCTTCTAATTAGAGGAACTAGAACCAGAAAGATGTTTTTCATTCGCTCAGGCAAATACATAAATGCACATGTGCCAAGTACTAAGCGATTCAGTTTCACAATTAGGACACGGTCCCTGCTCTCATGGAATGCCATAGAACACAGGAAGCCCAACAGATTCCCATGATGTTAGTTCTTTGAGTCAGATGACAGTATTGTCCCTGTCCTCAATCCTTCTTAGAACTAAGTGTAATTTCTCCTGCAAGGAAGTGAGTCAAGCCTTTAGTCGCATACACTCTTTGATAAGGTGAATCATAAGGAGAAGCAGATGTCTGGGGGCTTCCGCACTGGTGAGTGTGTGCACCTGAATCCCGGTCCATCTGCCCTTCACTCTTTCTCACAGTAGTGAGGTGCTTTATTTGGATCCTGCCATTGCAGTTTGCCTCCCCAGCCCCACCATCCAGTTCAGGCCTCTTCCTGCTCACTGAGGGGATGAGGGGATGGCTCGTCGCCTGTGGCCTTACAGAGGTGACTTAACATTTTCTGAAATAGTTTTCACTTGATTATGTTGAAAATTTATGAAGCAGCGATGATAAAGGACAGTATATTTTTGTTCTATAACTTTTTAAAAGGCCAGGAACTTTCTAGTGAATTCTCTCCCTAGTGACACTTCAACATTGAGCTGATTTTAAAGGGACCTCAGATTTTTTAAAAAGAGCATGAGAGAACAAGAAAAGACCCTCCTCTATAGTTTAATGTTATAAAATATAGAAGTTAAGATTAGCTCTGTCTGTGAGCCCGCATAACAGTGGCTTAAAGAAGACAAATGTTTTTTTTTTTCCTCTTGCATGTAAACAGAGACTAAAGGTAAGGTATATACGGCAGGTATGGAAGCATCATGGTGATCAGGGACCCAGGTTTCTTCTATCTTGTTATGGTGTCCACCTCATGGGCCAAGATAGCTGTTCGAGTTTCGGCTATCCCATCCAAATTCCATCTGGCAATATACTTCCCAGAAGGTTCATACAAAACGACTTCTTATATCTTACTGGTCAGAACTTAGTCACATAACTGTATTAGCTGCAAGGGGGCTGGGGAAGGTAGCCTTTACTTTGGAAAACCTTGTTCCTAACAAAACAAAAAAACGAGGATTTTTTTTTTTAGAATACAATAGAGACAGGATGAATATTGGGAGCTAAGTAGTCTCTGCTTGATACATGAAATGAAATCTCAAGTGTCGTAATGTATCTTCTTTATTGTAAGGTCATTTGTTTTGTGGCATTTTTTGTGTTTGTATGATGTAATAATTCCATACCCATATGCCTTCTTCCCTAAAGCCTGTTCCCTGATTCATCAGGTACCTAGAGCCTCATTCTCTACATGGTCAAAAACAGTGTTTTGACCATAGGAGAGAAGTCCTGGGGTACAGGCGTTTTATTTGAGAACAGATTCCAGGAAGTACCAATGAGAGAATAGAGAAAAGGAGACAGGGAAAGGAGGGAAGCTGATAAAAATATGTTAATAGGCCAGTTACTATTGTGGGCAATTGGGGCTCAGTTCCAGTGGGGAAGCAACAAAGAACTCTGTGGAATGTACCTTAGTATTGTCCCTTTAAGGGACAGGGAAGCTATGGGACTCATCCATCAATTTCCAAAACTCATTGATTGAGGGTTGCTCCTAGGGACATTGAATCCCTAGTAATCCTAGAATTCCTTGCACATAAGGTGAGTCAGCTCACACAGCACCAGAGAAAGTCCTTACCTGGAGAAGCCAAGAAACTGGTACTTGAGATAGGAAGCTGGCAACATGCCAGGAACTGCTCATCCTGGCTTCAAGTCAACCCAGAGGTGGGCCAAAGATGATAGGAAGCAGGACATTAAATACATTCAATAGCGTCTACCACAGGAGATATTTTCATTTCAAGATGAGAGGACTAAAATAAGATTAGAAAATTGAGTGTGGACATTTTACTGTTGCCCCACTTAAAAGAAATAATAAAACATCCCACTAAATCATATTTAAGCATATAAGAACCTGGGAGAGAAAATCCAATACACATATCACACACACACACACACACACACACACACACACACACCAGGAATTATGGGAAATTGAAAGGACTATTCAAGGATGTCATTTTCTGCCCACTGTCTTTCTGATGACTTGATTGCACTTTCTCCTGCAGCTACCTGCTCCCTGATGATAGCAAAGCCACCAAGCACAAAACTCTGGTAATAAAAAAGAGCGTTAACCCTCAGTGGAATCATACTTTCACATTCAGTGGCCTGCATCCCCAGGATTTAAAGAATGTTTGCCTAGAACTTACCGTCTGGGACAAGGAGGCCTTTTCCAGCAACATCTTTCTGGGAGGAGTTCGTTTGAATTCCGGAAGCGGTGAGGGACTCGGGGACTTGGCGATGGTCTGTGACTGGGCGTGGGGCAGGGGAGTGGTTCCTGCAAGTGTAATATGTAGTAGGTATATATGTAGTTTCAGCATAGCTGACTCCTGAAAGTTCCACAGATGCTCCATGCCTTTAGCTGAGGATCTATGCATTTTTCAAAATAAAAATACTGCTACATAACTTTGCGGCCCTCAGCTAGAAGTTTGGGATGTATGGTGTTTATATTCATTCTTTTCACAAAATATTTCCACTTTAAGTGAATCCCAACTGCTTTCTTGGGACTTCCTTGAGGTGTTGCTCAGGAAAGGATCAGCAAGACAACACAGGCTTCTAGGGCAAAGAAGGACTTCCAGGACCAACTTGACTTCATCCTTGTCTCATTTCTGTCCAACACTTGAAGCCATTACTCATACTAGTTGAATTGAAAGAAAATATTTTTTTCCCTAAAAATTAGCATCTAGGGCTGGCCGAGTGGCACCTTGGTTAGGAGTTGGCTTGGGATGCCAGTTCTGAGCAGCAGAGCCCCAGTTCGGATCCCACATGAGGGCCAGTGACGCTGCACCCTCTATAGCTAAGATGGTGAACAACAGCTCAACCTGGAGCTGGGCTGCCGTGAGTCGCTGGCATTGGCGTAGTCTGCAGTGAAAAAAAAATAGCATCTAATGTTGTTCAAACAGGTTATGGAAACACACCACTTGTACCAGAAGACAACTATAACAGAATTGGGGGGAAATAGTTTGCGGCCCCCCAAACTCTCATCCAACAGCTTAATCCAGACATAAGTGGTCTGCATTGTACCATGGTCAACATTTCTGTTGAGAATCACCCCATCCCTATGATTCTCTACTTATTTATAGATTAAGGAGAGCCAAGAATGTATATCCCACTAAAGTGAAAACTCCCCAGGTCAGAGAAGTGGCCTTGTTACAAAGGAAGAGCCTCAGAGCCCAGTTCAACCTGTTACTTTGTCATGTTAGCTCAGTCCAAATAAGCCAGCTCTCTGCTAAGCTACCAAAGTGGGGGAAGAAATGAGCCTCTAGGGCAGCGGTTCTCAACCTGTGGGTCGCAACCCCTTTGGGGATCCAACGACCCTTTCACAGGGGTCGCCTAAGACCATCGGAAAACAAAAAGATATTTACATTACGATTCATAACAGTAGCAAAGCTACAGTTCTAGAGTAGCAACAAAAATCATTTTATGGTTGGGGGGTCACTACAACATGAGGAACTGTATGAAGGGGTCGCGACATTAGGAAGGTTGAGAACCGCTGCTCTAGGGCCATCCTGATTATGTCTCATCATCTAGGCAGAAAAGAGTAGCTAGGCTGCAAAAGATGTATTCCATTCTAACACCACTCACCAGATGTGGCAAGTGAGAACAAGCCAGTGAAGGGCTCTCTGGTCCAAAGGCCCCCTCAGAGATTTATAGGTGTCTTCCAGAAGACCAAAACATTTCATCTGTGAAGTATAATGCTCCCCTTTCCCTTCTGTAGGTGTGAGCCATGGGAAGAATGTGGATTGGATGGACTCTCAGGGGGAAGAACAACGCCTTTGGCAGAAGATGACCGACAATCCTGGTACTCCCATAGAGGGTATACTCATGCTCCGTTCTAGCATGGGGAAGCGTCAGCTCTGAAGGTACCATTCTCCAAAATGAGGCCTCCCAGGACTGTCTGACTGCCATTTCCTACCAGTAGCAGGCTTGGGACCTCGGATTCCTCTTCTCTGCCATTCTTTACCTGAGGACAGTGGAACATGAAGGGAGAGAGATCAGGGTGATGAACATTGCCATAGGCCAGGGCCTTCTTGATTGGATGATAGAAAGTGTACCAAACTGTCCTGTTAAAAAGCAAATTGTTCAATGATACATAGGCTTTATAACATAAGGGAAGTGGTGCAAGCTTATTTGACAGTACAGGTGAGATTAGGAGTCCCCATTTTTTCTTGTTATGAGTTAATTTAGTTTTCCTCAAATGGTTTGAGGGAAAAGGGGAGCACTCAAAATGTAGATCACTTGAAGAGTAAGAAGGGATACTGGCTACCTTTCCTCACCTTGGGAATCCCCATGATCTAAAGAAGGCATTGTAGGGATGGTTGCTAGGACCAGGAGATGGCCCTGTTATTGTAGCAATCTTGTGGCTTAACTAGGTAAGTTTTCAAGATGAACTGACAAGTTTTTCTGTGGTGACTATATAATTTATAATCTAAATCAGCCCATTTTTCAGAGTGAGGAGAACTAAATCATTACACAAGATGTGACTAGAACAATAGATGTAAAATCAGGATTGACCTGGAAAATTGGGATGTAGGGTCACCCTAGTTATGGCCTAGCTATGAGAGAGGTCTGTTTGTTAATATGTATTTTATAAAGTGTTCTAAGTCATTAACTAAAAGGGAATAAGACATAGCATACATTTTGAGCCCTGCTTGTATTGTGTCTACTGATACTCCATTGGTCAAAGGAAGTCACGTGGCCAAGGCCGAAAGCAAGAGGGAGGGAAATACACTCTGCTCACAGTGAAGCCATGGCAAGAGTAAGAATGCAGGAAGAGATGAAGAATCATGGCCAATAGTTCAATCTACCATACCTTCTGTCACCTGGCATTTCAGATGCTTTAGACACCAAACTTAGATGCAAAGGTAGTTGAAGCTGAAAGGGGCCTCAGACTTGGTTCCTCATTTTGTAAATTCCAAATCTGAACTCACGGAGATGAAATGACTTGCCCAAGATCATATAGAAGTATCTGGACTTAAATCCAGGGTGTGACTCCTAGGCCAGTGTTCTTCCTACTGTAGCCCATGGCATGATCAGGGTGGACGGGAGGACATAGATGACGGAAGGTGGAGTAGAGTCTGATTATTTGAGTAAGAACATACCTGACCTACTCTGCTTTTGGAGTCATCTTGTAGCCCCTCAACTCATTTATTTTTTCATTTGAATTCTTATAAAATCCTTAAAAGGATAGAACCTGAATTTCAGTAGTAGGAAAGCTAGAATCACCTTCAGGCTTATTCTAGCTTATTATTTTGTATTCTAAATTTCTTCTTGAATTTTGAATACATATTTAAGAATATATTCAGCATTATTCTTAGTAAGAGAATAAGCAACCCATTTTCAATATTATTTTTAAAAAATAGGCTAATTCTAGAAAATTGAAGTTAGTGGTCTAAGTGTAACTTCGTACTTATGGCACATTTTAATTTAAATAAAACTCCCATCCATATTCCTATACTGCCCTTCTTAAAACAGAACACAAAATATGTAAGATCATCACTACTTTCTATATCGTAAAAATAAATTGTCTTCAGACTTGATGTGACTCATTCTGTGTTCAAGTGCATTTTTAGGGGAGGTGAGAGGGGTGATGGTGAAGTCTGGAGACATCTCTAAAATAGACAAAATGAAGTGGATTTATTCACTAATAAAAAAGTCGCAAAGTAATGAATTCCAAACCTTATAACTTGAACTCAAAACGAGTATGAACTTTATGTGTTCAGATCTTTGCTACATTTAGAGCACTTCTCTGTATCATGGTTTCATAAAATCCTACATCGAGCCGGGTATTTCCATTATGCAGAAGCTAGCGATGTAGTCCATCAGAAACTTGTTGGTGTTGCTCTCGGAAATAAAAGGTAAATTGATCTTTAGGTCACTCTTTTTTACTAAGTATGATGTAGAAGTACAAAGAATATTTTTAAATATAAGTAACACATGTGAATGTCACAAAATTCAAATACTTCAAAGTTGGGAAATGTAAGTCTTCCTTCTTCCCCTTCCATATCAGAATATATTGACAACCTCATTCTTTTTTATGGCTACAAGGTATTACATTATAGGTATACAAAATTTAACCAGTCCTATCAAATGCTACATTAAATATGGTTAACGAAACTATGTTTGGACGCTTTTCTAAGCAGTCTTTTTTGAATAAGCAATGAAATTCAATACACACACACTCACATATGGTGCCAAAAAAATATATACACATTTTAAGAAAGGAAAAAGCTGTATTAAAATTGTAATACTCAATATATACCAATAACAAAAGATGAATACAAGTCACGTTTGACTTCTGCAATTACAAGAGGTACTCAAAGTGGTAGCCATGAGCCTAATTTTAATATAGTTTTTTCTTTCTTGCAATGTGTATATGTTTTTTTGGCACCCTCTGTATATAATGCAGCAATTTCACTTTGGAGTATTTATCCTAGAGATAGATACATATGTAAGAAATGAGTACATACAAGGGTTATTATTGCAGAAGATTGGAAAGAACCCAAAAGCCCATCAATAGAGGCCATCAATAATATCATATATGCTGAATTTTTCTGTGTCATTAGTGGCTCCCTCTCCTTCTCTGTTAAAGATTGTTAAATGTTAAACATTGGATTCTTCAGTGCTTGTTCTTTCATCTCTTTCTATACCCTCTCAGATGTTATTATGGACTGTGCTGTTGTGGTTTTATGACAATTTATATGCTTATCACTTCAAACTCACATCTCCAACCTCGACCCTTCCTCTCAGCCCCAGCCCCAACGGCCTATTGGACATCTCCACCAGGATAGCTCCTGTTTTCAACATATAGAAAACTGATCTCTTCATTCCTCCATCTCCCTTGCACCCATGTGTTTCTACTCTAGTACATTCTGACCTGGATGACCTGGTACTGTCATCCACTCGGTTATACTAACCAGGTACTGGGTAGTGATCTTTGATTTAGGCCTCTCCCTTACCCTGACACAAAATCAATCAGAAAACCATATTGATTCTACGTCCTAGATATCTCAAAAGCCTGTCCAATTCTTGCCATGTCCATGCCACCACTCTAGTCCAAGCTACCATCACCCCTCTCTAAAAGTATCACCAGTCTCCTAGCTGCCATCTGTGCAGCTAATCTTGCCCTCCCTCAATCCATTCTCCATACTGTGGCCAGATTTTCCCAACACGTTATTTTTAAACATACAGAAAAGTTGAAATGATTTTACAGTAAATACCCTAATCCCCACCACCTAAATTCAGCTTCTACCATTAGCTATATTATCATTATCTGTCCATCCCCAGAGTGATCTTTTGTAAAAAATGCAGATCTGATCATGCTTTAAAACTGTCCATGGCTATTCATTGCCCTCACAATGGAATACAAATTCTTGCTCAAGGCCCGTCATGCCCTGCATAAGACGGTTGCTGCCTCCTCTCTGGCTTGCCCCTTCCCAGCATGGCTTCTATTTCCTTCCCTTCAGTCACACAGTGCATTTTTCTGCTGCACAGTCGTGCCAGGCTCCACCCGATCTCATGACCTTTGCAAAGAATCTTCTTGCTTCTCTTCCTCACCAACCTCATCTCCATTAATCATCCAGGTCTTAAATGATACCTGCTCCAGGAAACCGCCCCTGATGACCCTCTGCCTGACTAGGTCATGACAGCCTGCCTCTATTTCCCCTTTACTGCACACATCACTATTATAATAAATTATTGATATAATGGGTCTTTTTTTAAAGATTTTATTGGGGAATTGGGGGAGGGGAACAGCATTGGGGAATCGGGGAAGGGGAACAGACAGGTTGCTGTCCTTTTGTTCTTCAGTCTAGTTGTGGAGGACATCACTTCACTGGCCCATGTTGGTATTATTGCACTCTTTCCGGGTGAGGCAGATCGGTCGCCGGTCAATGGGCGGACGGTCACGCTGTCTCACGCCAGCTCACGCCAGCTGCCGGCCGTTCACAGTAGCTTACGGGAGGGAGCCCACTGCAGCTCCATTGCAGCCTACGCTGTCAACTCATGGCAGCCAAGCTCCAGGTCGAGCTGTTGTTCACCATCTCAGCTGTAGAGGGTGCAGCATCACTGGCCCTCGAGTGGGATCCGAACTGGGGCCCTGCTGCTCAGAGCTGGTGTCCCAAGCCAACTCTTAACCAATGCATCACTCGGCTGGCCCTGTATTGGGTCTTTTAATGCCTGTGTCAGCTGCCTCCCTGCCATATCCCTAGAATGTAAGATTTATAAGGGAAGAGACAAATATTTACATTTTTTCACTGCTATATTGTACTTAATTCAGAATGGGTAACTAAAAAATATTGGCGCTTATAACTAGCTATAGATACCAAATATTTTGTAAAATGCATTGAAGTGTGGGTAGAAAAAGGAAAAAAAAGATTGGCAGAATAAGTGAAAATGAAACCAAAGTAACATCATAGAATGTTAGACCAGTTGGCATCTTTAGAGAGGCCACTGTTTCTAACTTCCAGTTAACAGATAAGTAAACTGAGGCCCACACAGATCAAGAAAAATCTCTGAATATGATTACAGATTGGTCTCTTAAAAGCAAGCTTCCTACAAGTACTGTAGTTACAACCTTAGACAGCTTGTCCCAGCCTGTCTCAGCATAGATCAAAGCACTAGGTGTGCCCACTGCCCAGAATATCAGCTTCTCAGAACAAAAGTCCATGGCCTTGCCTGAAGCATCCTGCTCCTTTTTGGAGATACCAGCCCTCCATTTTCCCTCAGTTGAATCAGAGAAGTTGTAAAGGGACATGGGTGACCTTAAAAGCCTGATCCTATCCATTTACTTTGTAAATAGTGCCTGCAGGACAAATGGAAGATGCAGTTTATCAGCTTTCATTTCACTTATGTTGTTACTATCACTGAAATCATAAGGATATAGATTTTTCCAGGTCACAAAAACAATGATTTTGTGTGTGTGTGTGTCTCAATAAACTTTTATTATTTTTTATTACTTATTTTTAGTCAAAATAATTTGTTTCCCAATCACAAAAATTAGATAACCCTGACACCAAGAGCAGCAATGTCCGTAGAGTTACACTGATGGTGGAGAGTCTATTGGGTACCCCCAATGTCCCAAAGGTCATAAAGGAGGGGAAAAATAGAAGAAAAAATACTCAAAACAAATCCAAAACCCATGATGACTTTGGGGAGAGACACGACGTGACAGCTTCTGTCTTCTCTCATTGTCAGCTGCAGCTGTATGTCAGCAGGATCAAGTACAATTTAACTGTGTAAACCCTTCATACCAACTCCAGCACCTTAATTGTACCCTGAATGTTGGCAGCAATCAGTACATTGGACTCCCCATCTGGCAGCGCCCTCCAGCACACAGCGCTAACAAATTCATTTGTATCGAATTTGACAGGGATTGTGACTATTTTGCGATTGCTGGGGTTACAAAGAAGATTTAAGTCTATGAATATGGCACATTTAGGATGCGGTGGATATTCATTACCCTGAAAATGAAATAACCTGCAATTCCAAAATCAGCTGTATCAGTTGGAGTAGTTATCATAAGAACCTGTTAGCCAGCCATGACTGTGAAGGCACTGTCATCTTATGGGATGGATTCGCAGGACAGAGGTCAAAGGTCTATCAAGAGCATGAGAATAGGTGTTAGAATGTTGATTTTAATTTGATGGACCCTAAACTCTTGGCTTTGGGTTCTGATGATGCGAAAGAGAAGCTGTGGTCCACCAACCTAGACAACTCAGTGACAAGCATTGAGGCAAAGGCTAATGTATGTCATTTTAAATTCAGCCCCTCTTCTAGATACCGTTTGGTTTTCAGCTGCGCAGATCACTGAGTCCACTGCTATGATCTTCGTAACACTAAACAGCCAATCATGTATTCAAATGACACCGAAAAGCAGTTTCTTATGCAAAGTTTGACAGTAGCGAGGAAATTGTCTCTGCTTCAATGGGCAGCCAGCTAAAGCTGTGGACTGTTGGGAAACCATACTGTCAACGTTCCTTCAAGGTTCATATCCATGAAAAAAGCTTTGTAGGCCTCACTTCCAATGGAGGTTACATAGCTTGTGGAAGCTAGAGCAACTCTCGTTACCTGTACTATAAAGGACTTTCTAAAACTTAGCTAACTTTTAAGTTAGATATGGTGAAATGTGTTCTGGACAAAGACAAAAAAAGAAAACAATGATATTTTGATGGGACTTCATATTCTTGGCTTTCTTATCCTTAAATTTACACAAATATATGACTGGTGATCATTAAGTACTTAAATAACTAGTAGATGACTGAGCCCACCAGATTGACAGTGATGGTAGTTATCATCACGCACTACCCTAGAGAGATACAGACAGACTGGTTTATCTTTGGTGGGGGAGGAGAAAGCCATGGGACAAATAAGGGCAAACCCCACTTTTAGAAGTAAAATGGATCGGGGCCGACCGAGTGATGTGATGGTTAAGAACTGGCTTGGGACGCCAGAGAGTCCCGGTTCGGATCCCACATATGAGGGCCAGTGACACTGCCCTC